>NW_025893742.1:150766-186312 GCF_002878395.1 Capsicum annuum | reverse complement strand
ATTTTCGAGACAAATTGGTGTGATATAGCCCATGGGTTTGGGGATGGACTCGGGTTCGGCTGTGTTGTGGGAGAAAAATTAATCGAGGCATGCCAGTGAGGTTGATGATCGGCCCAGTGTGGTTTATTTAATTTTTCGTGGCCATTTGGGTGGACAAACAGGAAAAATGGTGCGAACGGGGCATTTTTAGGCCAAATCGTTGTGTTATAGCCCACGGCTTTTGGGGTGGTCTCGGGGTCCGGACGTGCTTAGGGCCAACAATCGATCGGGGCTTGCCAGGGATGTAAGAGATCATCCCAGTATGGTCTATTTAATTTTTTGTGGCCATTTGGGAGGACAAACAGGCGAAACAATGCAAACGGGGCATTTTTTAACCAAATCGGTGTGCTATAGCCCCCGATTTTAGGGTGGGCCAGGGGTCTGGGTATGATGTGGGCCAAAAATTGACCAAAGTATGCTAGGAAGGCTTGGAATCATCTCAGTGTGGTCCGTTTAATTTTGCATGGCTATTTTAGTAGACAAGCGAGCGAAACGATATGAACAAGGCATTTTTGGGCCAAATCGGTGTGCTATAGCCCACAATTTTAGGGGTGGTCCCAGGGTTCAAGCGTTCTGTGGGTTAAAAATTGACCGAGGTATACCAGGGAGGTTGGGGATCATCCCAGTATGGTTCGTTTAATTTTTCGTTCCCATTAAGGTGGAAAAATGAGCAAAACAACGCGAACAAGGCATTTTCAGGCAAAATTGATGAGCTTTAGCTTGCGGTTTTGAGCGTGGGCCCGGGTTCTGGGCATGCTATTGGCCGAAAATCGACCGGGACATGCCAGGGAGGTGGGGGATCATTCCAGTAAAGTTTGTTTAGTTTTTCATGGCCATTTGGGTGGACAAAAAGGCAAAACGACGTGCATGGGGCATTTTTTAGATAAATTAGTGTGTTATATCCCACAGTTTCAAGGATGGACCCGGAGTTCGGGCGTTCTGTGAGCCAAAAATCGATGCGGTATGACAGGGAGATTGGGGATCATCCTAGTGTGATCTGTTTAATTTTTTGTGGCTATTTAGGTGGATAAACGGGTGAAACGACAGGAATGGGGCATTTTTGAGCCAAATCGGTGTACTATAGCCCATGGTTTTGGGGTGGCCCCGTGGTTTAGGATTGTATAGGCCGAAAATCTACTGGGGCATGCCAGGGAGGTTGGGGATCATCCCAATGTGGTCCATTTATTTTTCGTGGCCATTTGGATGGACAAATGGGAAAAACAGCACGAATATGGCATTTTTGGGCCAAATCGTTCTGCTATAGCCCATGGTTTTGGGGGTGGGCACAGGGTTCGGGTGTGCTGTAGGCCAAAAATCGATTGAGGCATGCCAGGGAAGTTAGGGATCATCCCAGTGTGGTCCATTTATTTTCTTGTGGTAGTTTGTGTGGATAAACAGGTGAAATGGCGCAAATAGGGCATTTTCGAGCCACATCGGTGTGCTATATCCCACGGTTTTGGGGGTGGGCCCGAGGTATGGGAATGTTGTCTGTTGAAAATCGACTGTGGCATGCTAAGGAGGTTGGGGATCATCCAAATCGGTGTGCTGAACCGCATGAATAGGGCATTTTTGAGCCAAATCGGTGTGCTATAGCCCATGTTTTGGGGTTGGGCCCCGGGTTCGGGCGTGTTGTGGGTGAAAAATTGATCGAGGCATGCCAAGTAAGTTGGGGATCATTCTAGTGTTGTCCACTTATTTTTTTGTGGCCTTTTGGCTGGACAAACGAGTCTAACAGCACGAACGGGGCATTTTTGGGCCAAATCGATGTGCGATAGCACACGGTTTTAGGGGTGGGCCCAGGATTCGGGCATTCTGTTTGCCAAAAATTGATCGAGGCGTGCGAGGGAGGTTGGAAATCTTCTCAATGTGGTTCGTTTTATTTTTGTGGTCATTTGGGTGGAGAAACGGGCAAAAGGCGCAAACAAGGCATTTCAGGCAAAATTGGTGTGTTATAGCCCACGATTTTTGGGGTGGGATCGGGTTTCGGGCGTGTTGTGGGTTAAAAATCAATTAGGGCTTTCTCGGGAAGTTAGGGGTTATCCCATTATGGACCGTTTAATTTTTCGTTGCCATTTGGGTGGAAAAATAGGAGATACGGCAAGAATAGGGCATTTTGGGGCAAAATCGGTGTGCTACATAGCCCGCGATTTTAGGGGGCCTGGGGTCCGGGCGTGTTGTGGGCCAAAAATTGATCGGGATGTTCCTGGGAAGTTGGGGATCATCCCAGTGTGGTCCATTTAATTTTTCCTGGCCATTTGGATGGACAAACGGGCGAAACGTCATGAACGGGGCATTTTAGGCCAAAATGGTGGGTTATAACCCATGAATTTGAGGGTGGGCTCGAGAATCGAGCGTGCTGTGAGAAAAAAATCGATTGAGGCATGCCAGGGATATTGGGGACCATCCCAGTATGGTTTTTTTAACTTTTTATGTCTATTTGGGTGGACAAATGGGCAAAACAGAATGAATAGGGCAGTTTTGGGCCAAATCGGTATTTTATAGCCCATAGTTTTGGGGGTGTGCCTGGGATCCGGGCGTGTTGTGGTCCCAAAATTGACCGGGGTGTGCCAGGGAGGTTGTGGATCATCCTAATATAGTTCGTTTAATTTTTTGTGGCCATTTAAGTGGACAAATGAGCAAAACAGCGCGAACATGGCATTTTTGGGCCAAATAGGTGTTCGATAGACCACAGTTTTGGGGGTAGGCCCGGGGTCCAGGCGTGCTGTGGGCCAAAAATTGATCGAGGCATGCCAGGTAGGCTGGGATCAGCCCAGTGTGGTTCGTTTATTTTTTTGTGGCCATTTGGTTTGACAAACGGGCGAAACGGCACAAACAAGGCATTTTTAGGCCAAATCGGTGTGGTATAGCCCACGATTTTGGGGGTGGGCTCGGGTACAGGAATGCTGTGGGACAAAAACTGACATGGGCATACTAGGGAGGTTTGGATTATTCCAGAGTAGTTCATTTAATTTTTCCTTACCATTTGGATTAACGAACAGGTGAAACGGCATGAACGAGGCATTTTTGGGCAAAATTGTTATACTATAGCCCACGGTTTTGTGGGTGGTCCCAAGGTCCGGGCATTCTGGGGACCAAAAATTGAACGGGGCATGCCAAGGAGGTTGGGGGTCGTCCCAATATGATCCGTTTAATTTTTTGTGGCCATTTGGGTGGATAAATGGGCAAAACGACGTGAACAGGGTGTTTTCAGGCCAAATTGTTGCGCAATAGCCCACGATTTTAGGGGTGGGCTCGAGTCTGGGCGTGCTGTCGATCAAAAATCAGCCAGGGCATGGCTGGGAGATTGGGGATTATCCTGTGTGGTCTATTTAATTTTCTGTGGTCGTTTGGTTGGACAAACAGGTGAAACAGTGCAGACAGGGCATTTTCGGGCCAAATCGATATGCTATAGCTAACAATTTTGGTGGTGGGCACGGGGTCCGAGTGTGCTATGGTTCAAAAATTAACCGGGGCATGCCAGGGAGGTTGGGGATCATCTCAGTATGGTCCATTTAATTTTTTGTGGCTATTTGGGTGAACAAATAGGCGAAATAGCGCGAATGGGGCATTTTTGGCCAAATTGGTGTGCTATAGCCCACGATTTTAGGAGTGGGCTCGGGGTTCGGGGCATGTTGTGGCCCAAAAATTGACAGAGGCATGCCAGGGAGGTTGGTGGTTATCCTAGTATGGTGTATTTTATTTTTTCTGGCCATTTAGCTGGAAAAGCAGGCGAAATAGCATCAACGGGAAGTTTTTTGGCCAAATCAGTGTGCTATAGCCCACGGTTTGGTGGGTGGGCCCAGAGTTTGGGTGTGTTGTGGGCCAAAAATCAAAAGGGACGTGCCAGGGATATTTGGGATCATCCCAGTATGGTCCGTTTATTTTTCGTGGTTATTTGGATGGACAAACGGGAGAAACGGCGCAAACAGGGCATTTTTGGGCCAACTCGGTGTTCTATAGACTACAATTTTGGGGATTGGCCGGGGTCCGAGTGTGCTGTGTGCCAATAATCAATCGGGGAGTTCCAGGGAGGTTGGGGATCAGCGCAGTATGGTTCATTTATTTTTTTGTGGCCATTTGAGTGGATAAATAGGTGAAATGGTGCGAACAGGGAATTTTCAAGCCAAATCGGTGTACTATAGCCCACGATTTTGGGGGTGCGCCTGGGTCCAGGTGTGTTGTGGGCCAAAAATCGACCGAGGTATGCCAGGGAGGTATGGGATCATCCCAGTGTGGTCTATTTAATTTTTATGGCCATTTGGGTGAATAAACGGGCGATACAGGACGAACGAGGCATTTTTTGGCTAAATCAGTGTGCTATAACCCATGGTTTTGGTGGTGGGCCCAGGGCCCAGGCGTGCTGTAGGCCAAAAATTGATCAAGTCATGTCAGGGAGGTTGGGGATCATCTCAGTATGGTCCGTTTAATTTTTCATGGTCATTTGAGTGGACAAACGGGCCAAACAGCATGAACGGGACAATTTTGCGCAAAATCGGTGTGCTATAGCCCACGGTTTTGGAGGTGGGCACAGGTCCGGGCGTGCTGTAGGCCAAAAATTAGCCAGTGCATGCCAGGGAGGTTGGGGATCATCCCATTGTGGTCCGTTTGATTTTTCGTAGTCATTTGGGTGGACAAACTGCTGAAACGGTCTGAACGGGGCATTTTCGGGACAAATCCATGTAATATAGCCCACGATTTTGGAGTTGAGCTCGAGGTCCGAATGTGGACAAGGCCAAAAATCCACTGGGGTGTGCCAGGGATATTGGGGATCATCCTAGTGTGGTTCGTTTATTTTTTCATGGCAATTTGGGTAGACAAAAGGGTGAAACAACGCGAACGGGGCGTTTTTGGGCCAAATTATTGTGCTATAGCCCTTGGTTTTAGGGGTGGGCATGGGGTTTGGGTGTGTAGTGGGATAAAAATCGATCGGGGCATGTTAGGGAGGTTGGTATTATCTCAAGGTGGTTTGTTTAATTTTACATGGCTATTTGGGTGGACAAGTTTGCGAAACAGCGTGAACAGGACATTATCGGGCCAAATCGGGGTGCTATAGCCCATGATTTTGAGGGAGGGCTCGGGTTCTGGACTGCTGTGTCCCACAAATTAAGGATTAATCCAGTGTGGTTTGTTTACTTTTTTGTTACCATTTGGGTGGACAAATGGCAAAAAATTATGAATCGGGCATTTTTCGGGCCAAATCGGTGTGCTATAGGTCACAGATTTGGAGGTGGACCCAGGTTCTGGGTGTGCTATGGGCCAAAAATAAATTAGGCCGTGATACGACAGTTGAGGATCATCCCAGTGTGGTCTTTTTAATTTTTTGTGGCCATTTGGGTGGACAAATGGGCGAAATAACGCAAACGGTGCATTTTTAGGCCAAATCGGTGTGCTATAGCCCACGGTTTTGGGGGTGGGCCCAGGGTTCGAGCGCATTGTGGGCTAAAAATTGATTGGGATATGCCACGGAGTTTGGGGATCATTTCAATGTTGTCCATTTAATTTTTCATGGCAATTTGGGTGGTCAAACGGATGAAACGGCGTGAACGGGGCATTTTCAGGGCAAATTAATGTGCTATAGCCCACGGTTTTAAGGGTGGGTCCAGGCGTACTGTGGGCCAAAAATTGGATGGGGTGTGCCAGGGAGGTTGGGGATCATCCCAGTGTGGTCTGTTTAATATTTTATTTCCATTTGGATGGACAAACGGGGAAAACAGTACAAAAAAGGCATTTTGGGGCCAAATCGGCATGTCATAGCTCACGATTTTGGGGGTGGGCTCGGTTCCGAGTGTACTGTGTGCCAAAAATTGGCCGAGGCATGCCAGGGAGGTTGGTAATCATCCCAATATTTTCCGTTTAATTTTTTGTGGCCATTTGGGATGACAAATGGGCGAAACGGTACGAATGGGGCATTTTCAGGCTAAATCACTGTTCTAAAGCCCATGATTTTGGGGATGGGCCTGGGTTTCAGGCGTGCTATGGTCAAAAATTGATCAGGTCATGCCAGAGAGGTTGGGGATCATCCCAGTATGGTTCGTTTAATTTTTTGTGGCCATTTGTAGGGACAAACAGGCGAAACGGCGCGTACAGGGCATTTTAGGGCTAAATTGGTTTGTTATATCCCATGGTTTTGGGGTTCCGAGCATACTATGGCCCTAAAAATAACCGGGGCATGCTAGGGAGGTTGTTATCATCCCAGTGCGATCCATTTATTTTTAGGTGGCCATTTGGGTGGACAAACGGGTGAAACGGTACGAATGGGGCATTTTTGGGCAAAATCGGTGTGCTATAGCCCACGGTTTTAGGGGTGGGGATTATCTCAGAGTTTTCTGTTTGATTTTTCATGGCCATTTGGGTGGACAAGCTTGTAAAACGGCTCAAACAGGGCATTTTCAGGACAAATCGGGGTTCTATAGCCTACGATTTTGGGTATGGGCCTGGGGTATAGGCGTGCTGTATCTTAAAAGTCGATTGGGCATGCCAGGGAGGTTGGATATTAACCCAGTATGGTTCGTTTAATTTTTCATTTCCATTTGGGCGGACAAATAAGCAAAACGGATTGAATAGGGCATTTTTTGAGCCAAATCGATGTGAACCCAGGGTCCGGGCATGCTGTGGGCCAAAAATTGATCAGGGTGTGCTAGGGTGGTTGGGGATCATCCCAGTATGGTCTGTTTAATCTTTTGTGGCTATTTGGGTTGACAAATGGGCGAAACAATGCAAACGGGGCATTTTGGGGCCAAATCGGTGTTCTATAGCCCACGATTTTGGGGGTGGGCTAGGGTTCGGGCATGCTCAGGGAGAAAAATTGATCAGGGTATGCCAGGGAGTTTGAGGATCATCCTAGTGTGGTCCATTTAATTTTTCGTGGCCATTTGGGTGGACAAATGGACAAAATGGCCCGCACAAGGCATTTTTCGAGCCAAATTGGTGTGCTCTAACCCACGGATTCAGGGGTGGGCCTAGGGTACGGGCATGTTGTGGGCCAAAAATTGATCGAGGCGTGCCACAGAGGTTGGGGATTATCCCAGTGTTGTCTGTTTAATTTTTCATGGCAATTTGGGTGGGCAAATAAGTTAAACAGCGCGAATGGGGCATTTTCGGGCCAAATTGGTGTGCTACAGCCAACAGTTTTGGGGGTGGGCCCGGGCATGCTGTGGGCCAAAAATTCTCTAGGGTATGCCAGGGAGGTTGGGATCGTCCCAGTGTGGTCCATTTAATTTTTCATTTCCATTTGGATGGACAAACAGGCAAGCCGGCTCGTACGGGGTATTTTGGGGCAAAATCAGCATGTTATAGCTCACAATTTTTGGGTGGGCCAGGGTCCGAGCGTGCTGTAAGTCAAAAATTAGCCGTGGTATGCCAGGGAGGTTGGTGATCATCCCAGTGTGGTCCATTTAATTTTTTGTGGCCATTTGGGAGGACAAATGGGCGAAACAGCACGAATGGGCCATTTTTAGGCCAAATCGATGTGCTATAGCCTACGGCTTTGGGGGTAGGCCCGAGCTTTGGGCGTGCTGTGGACCAAAACTTGACCGGTGCATGCTAAGGGGGTCGAGTATCATCCTAGTGAGGTTCGTTTATTTTTTGGTTTCTATTTGGGTGGATAAACATGCGTAACGATATGAACGATGCATTTTTGGGCCAAATAAGTGTTCTTTAGCCCATGCTTTTAGGGGTGGGCCCAAATTCACATATGCTGTGGGCCAAAAATTGACCAGTTTGTGCCAGGGAGGTTGGGGATAATCCCAGTGCTGCCCGTTTAATTTTTTGTGGTCATTTGGATGAAAGAATGAGTGAAACGGCGAGAACGGGGCATTATTGGGACAAATCGGTGTGCTATTTCCTACTGTTTTGGAGGGGGGACTAGGGTTCGACCGTGTTGTGGGTCAAAAATCAAACGATATGATCCATGGAGGTTGGGGATCATCCCAATATTGTTCGTTGAACTTTTTATGTCCATTTGGGTGGACAAACGGGCAAAATGGTGCTAACGGGGCATTTTTAGGCAAATTGGTGTTCTATACCCACACTTTTGGGGGTGGGTTCGGGGTCCGAGCGTGCTGTGGCCTAAAAAATAATTGAGGCATGCCAGGGAGGTTGGTGATCATAATAGTGTAATTCATTAATTTTTTTGTAGCCATTTGGGTGGACAAACGGGCGAAACGACGCAAACGGGGCATTTTTGGGCCAAATCGGTGTGCTATAGCCCACAGTTTTAGGGGTGGGCCGGGGTCCGGGCGTGCTTTGGGCTGAAAATTGATTGGGCCATGCCAGGCAGGTTGAGGATCATCCCAGTATGGTCCGTTAAATTTTTTGTGGCCACTTGGGTGGACAAACGGGCAAAACGGCGCAATTGGGGTGTTTTCTACTATATCGGTGTGCTATAGCCCACGATTTCAGGGTTGGGCCTGAGGTTCAGCCGTGCTGTGGGTTGAAATTCACTGGGACACACCAAAGAGGTTGGGGATCATCCCAGGGTGGTCCGTTTAATTTTCACATCTATTTGGGCCGACAAATGGTCGAAACGACGCGAACAACATATTTTTGAGCCAGATTGGTGTGGTATAGCCCATGGTTTTGGGGGTGAGCCCAGGGTTTGAGTGTGATATAGGCCAAAAATTGATCAGGGTATGCCAGGGATATTGGGTATCATCCCAATACGGTTCGTTTAATTTTTTGTTGCCATTTGGGTGGACAAACGGGCGAAACGGCAGAAATGGGAAGTTTTCGCACAAAATCAGTGCGCTATTGCCCCAAATTTTGAGGGTGGGCCAGGGGTTCGGGAGTGATGTGGGCCGAAAATTCACCAGGCCATGCCAGGGAGATTAAGAATCATATTAGTATGGTTCGTTTAATTTTTTGTGGCTATTTGGAAGGACAAATGGGAGAAACAACGCGAACGAGGCATTTTCGGGCCAAATCAGTGTTCTATAGCGCACTGTTTTAGGGATCATCCCAGTATGGTATGTTTAATTTTTCATGGCCATTTGGGTGGACGAACTGGCGAAAAAACGCAAATGAGGTATTTTGGGGCCAAATCTGTGTTCTATAGCCCATGATTTTGGGGGTGTACCCAGGGTCCTGATATGCAGTGGGCCAAAAATTGACCGGGGAGTGAAAGAGAGGTTGGGGGTCATTCCAGTATGGTCCATTTATTTTTTTGTGGCTTTTTAGGTGGACAAACAAGCGAAATGGCGTGAATGGGGTATTTTTGGGAAAAATCGGTGTGCTATAGCCCACGGTATTGGGGGTGGACCTAAGGTATGAGCTTTCAGTAGGCCAAAAATTGATTGGGACGTGCAAGAAAGGTTGTGGATCATCTCAGTATGGTTCGTTTAATTTTTAGTGGCTATTTGGGTGGACAAACGGGTAAAACGGCCAGAACAGGGCATTTTTTAGCCAAATTGGTGTGCTATAGCCCACATTTTTATGGGTGGGCCTGAGGTTCGAGCGTGTTGTGGGCCAAACATTGATTGGGACATGCCAGAGAAGTTTTGAATTATCCCAGTGTGGTCTGTTTAATTTTTTGTTGCCATTTGGGTGGACAAAAGGGCGAAACGTCGAGAATAGGGTATTTTCAAGAAAACTGGTGTGCTATAGCCCACGATATTGGGGGTGGGCCTAGGGTCCGTGTGTGTTATGGGATAAAAATCGATTGGGGTATCCCAGGGAGGTTTGGGATCATCCCAGTGTGTTCCATTTAATTTTTCGTGGCTATTTGGGTGGACAAACAGCCGAAACAGCATGAACGGGGCATTTTCTAGCTAAATCGGTGTGCTATAACCCATGGTTTCGAGGTTGGGCCTGGGATCCGGGTGTGCTGTGGGCAAAAAATCATCCGGGGAGTGCCAGGGAGGTTGGGGATCATCCCATAATGGTCCGTTTAATTTTTTGTGGACATAAGGGTGGACAAACAGGTGAAACGGCGCGAATGAGGGCATTTTCGGGCCTAATCGGTGTGCTATAGCCCACGATTTTAGCGGTAGGCCTAGTTTTTGAGCATTCTATAGGCCAAAAATCGACTGTGGCATGACATCAAGGTTAGGGATCGTCCCAATGTGGTCTGTTTACTTTTTGAGGCCATTTAGGTGGACAAACGGGCGAAACCGCGCGAACAGGGCATTTTTAGGCCAAATCAATGAGCTATAGCCCATGGGTTTAGGGGTGGGCCCAGGGTCTGAGAGTTTTGTGAGCCAAAAATTGATCGGGACGTGCCAGAGAGGTTGGGGATAGACCTAGTGTGGTCCATTTAATTTTTCATGGAGATTTGGGTGCACAAATGGGAGAAATGCGCCGAACAGGGCATTTTTGGGCGAAATCGATGTTCTGTAACCCACGATTTTGAGGGTGGACCTGGGATCCAAGCGTGCAATGGTTAAAAAATTCACCGGGCGTGTCAGGGAGGTTGGGGATCATTCTAGTGTGCTCTGTTTAATTTTTCGTTGCCATTAGGGTGGACAAACAAGTGAAACGGCAATAGCTGGGCATTTTTGGGCAAAATTGGTGTGCTCTTACCCACAATTTTGGGGGTGGGCCCAGTGTTCGAGAGTGTTGTGGGCCTAAAATCGACTGGAGCATGCCAGGGAGGTTGGGGATCATCCCAATATGATCCGTTTATTTTTCGTAGCCATTTGGATGGACAAACGGGCAAAATAGCGTGAACAGGGCATTTTTGAGCAAAATCGGTGTGCTATAGCCCACGATTTTGGGAGTGGACCAGGGGTTCGGGCGTGCTGTGGGCCAAAAATTGATCGGGGCATGCCAGGGATATTGGGGATCCTCCCAGTGTGGTCCATTTATTTTTTCGTGGCCATTTGGGTGGACAAAAGGGCGAAACCGCATGAACGGGGCATTTTCTGGCCAAATTGGTGTGCTATAGCCCACAATTTTAGGGGTGGGCCCAGTTTCGGGCGTGCTGTGGTTGAAAATTGATTGGGGCATACCCGGGAGGTTGGGAATCATCCCAGTGTGGTCTGATTGTTTTTTTGAGGCATTTGGGTGGACAAACGGGCGAAATGGTGCAAATGGGGCATTTTTGGGACAAACAGGCAAAACGGCATGAATAGGGCATTTTCGGGCAAAATCGATTTGCTATTGCCCACAGTTTTGGGGGTGGACCCAGGGTTCGAGCGTTCGAGAGGCCAAAAATTGACCGGGGCCTGCAAGGAAGGTTGAGGATCATCTCAGTATGGTTCATTTAATTTTTTGTGGCTATTTGGGTGGACAAACCGGCAAAACGGCCCGAACACGACATTTTTGGGCTAAATCGGTGTGCTATAGCCCACAGTTTTGGGGGTGGTCCCGGGGTCCGCGCGTGCTGTGGGCCAAAAATTGATCGGGACATGCCTAAGAAGTTGGGCATTATCCCAGTGTGGTCTGTTTAATATTTTTTTACCATTTGTGTGGACAAATAGGAGAAACGACGAGAATACGACATTTTAAGGAAAAATTGGTGTGCTATAGCCTACGGTATTGGGGGTGTTCCTAGGGTTCGGGCGTGCTGTAGGCCAAAAATTGACTGGGGTATCCTAGAGAGGTTGGGGATCATCTCAGTATGGTCCGTTTAATTTTTCACGGCCATTTGGGTGGACAAAAGGGCGAAACCGCCCGAACGGGACATTTTCTGGCCAAATTGGTGTGCTATAGCCCACAGTTTTGGGGCTGGGCCCAGGTTCGGGCATGCTGTGGTTGAAAATTGACTGGGGCATGCCTGGGAGGTTGGGAGTCATCCCAGTGTGGTCTGATAATTTTTTTGAGGCATTTGGGTGGACAAACGGGTAAAACGGCGCAAACGGGGTATTTTTGGGCCAAATTAGTGTGCTGTAGGTGACGGTTTTTGGGGTGTATCCAAGGTTCAGGCGTGCTGTTGGTAAATATTGAATGGGGCATTCCATGGAGGTTGGGGATCATCTCTGTATGGTCCATTTAATTTTTTGTGGCTATTTGTGTAGATAAATGGGCAAAACAACATGAACGGGGCTTTTTTAGGCCAAATTGGTGTGATGTAGCCCACGGTTTTGGGGGTGGGCCCGGGTCCAAGCGTTCTGTCGGCCCAAAATTGATCGGTGCATGCCAGGGAGGTTGGTAATCAACTCATTATGGTCCATTTATTTTTTTCGTGGCCATTTGGGTGGATAAACGGAAAAAATGGTGCAAACGAGGCATTTTTGGGCCAAATCAGTGTGCAATAGCCCAAGGTTTCAGGGGTGGGCTTGGGTTCGGGCGTGCTGTGGGCTGTAAATCGGCCAGGGCATGCCAGGGAGGTTGGGGTTTATCCTAGTGTGGTCTGTTTAATTTCTTGTGGCTATTAGGGTGGACAAACGGGTGAAACGGTACGCACGAGGCCTTTTACAGGCAAATCGGTGTACTATAGCCCATGCTTTTGGGGGTGGGCCTGGGGTCTGGGCTTGGTGTGGGCCAAAAATCTACCGAGGCCTACCAGGGGGTTCAGAATCATCCTAGTGTGGTTTAGGTTCGAGCCAAATCGATGTGCTATAGCCCATAGTTTTAGAGGTGGGCCGAAGGTTCGAGCGTGCTGTGGGCCAAAAATAGATTAAGGTGTGCCAGGGAGGTTGGGTATCATCTCACTGCAGTTCGTTTAATTTTTTGTGGCCATTTAGGTGGACAAACGGGCAAAACAGTGGGAACAGGGCATTTTCGCACCAAATTGGTACGTTGTTGCCCCCGATTTTTCGGTTTGGCCCAGGGTCCGGGAGTGCTGTGGGCCAAAAATTCATTGGGGCGTGCCAGGGAGATTAGTAATCATCCTAGTGTGGTCCATTTAATTTTCGTGCCCATTTGGAAGGACAAACGGGAGAAACAGCATGAACGAGGCATTTTCGAACCAAATCTATGTGCTATAGCCCACAGTTTTAGGGGTGGGCCTAATATACGAGTGTGTTGTGGCAAATAAATCGATTAGAGCATGCTAGGGAGGTTGGGGATCGTCCCAGTATGGTATGTTTTGGGCAAAACGGCGCGAACGGGACATTTTTGGGCCAAATTGGTGTTCTATAGCCCACGGTTTTGGGGTTGTACCCAGGGTCCTGATATATTGTGGGCGAAAAATTAACCGGGGAGTGCCATAGAGGTTGGGGATCATCTCAGTGTGGTCCGTTTAATTTTTGGTTGCAATTTAGGTGGACAAACAAGAAAAACGGTATGAATGGGGCATTTTCGAGCAAAATCGGTTTGCTATAGGCCACAGTTTTGGGAGGTGGACCCAGGTTTCGAACATTCGGAGGCCAAAAATTGATCGGGGCGTGCGAGAAAGGTTGAGGATTATCTCAGTGTGGTTCGTTTAATTCTTTCTGGCTATTTGGGTGGACAAACCGGCAAAATGGCCCGAACACGACATTTTTGGGCCAAATTGATGTGCTATAGCCCAAGGTTTTGGGAGTGGTCCCGGGGTCCGAGCGTACTATGGGCCAAAAATTGATTGGGACATGCCTGGGATGTTGGGGATTATCCCAGTGTGGTCTATTTAATTTTTTGTTGCCATTTGTGTGGACAAACGGGAGAAACGGTGAGAATAGGGTATTTTAGGGAAAAATTGGTGTGCTATAGCCCACGGTATTGGGGGTGTTCCCAGGGTTCGGGTGTGTTGTGGGCTAAAAATTGACTGGGTCATCCTAGAGAGGTTGGGGATCATCCCAGTGTGGTCCGCTTAATTTTTTATGGGCAATTGGGTGGACAAGCGGTTGAAACAGCATGAATGGGGCATTTTCGGGCTAAATCGGTGCTCTATAACCCATGGTTTCGAGGGTGGGCCTAGGAGCCGGGCGTACTGTGGGTAGAAAATTGTTCGAGGGGTGCCAGGGAGGTTGGGGATCATCCCAATATGGTCCGTTTAATTTTTTGTGCCCATTAAGGTGGACAAATAGGTGAAACAGCTCGAACAGGGAATTTTCAGGCCTAATCGGTGTGCTATAGCCCACGGTTTTGGGGGTGGGCACCGGTTTCGAGCGTTCTGTGGGCTGAAAATTGACTGTGGCCTGTCAAGGAGGTTGGGGATCATCCCTATGTGGTCCGTTTATTTTTTGTGGCTATTTGGGTTGACAAATGGGCAAAACCGCGCGAACAGGGCATTTTTGGGCCAAATTAGTGTGCTATAGCCTACGGTTTTAGGGGTGGACCCAGGGTCCAGGCATGTTGTCGGCAAAAAATCTATCGAGGCATGCCAGGGAGGTTGGGGATCGTCCCATTGTGGTCCGTTTAATTTGTTGTGACTATTTTGGTAGATAAACAAGTGAAACAGCACGAACGGGACATTTTTGGGCCAAATTAGTGTGATGTTGACCACGGTTTTGGGGGTGGGATTGGGGTCCGAGCGTGCTGTTGGTCGAAAATCAATCGGGGCATTCCAGGGAGATTGAGGATCATCCCATTGTGGTCCGTTTATTTTTTCGTGGCCATTTGGAAGGACAAACGGGTAAAACAGCGCGAATGGAGCATTGTCGGGCTAAATCGGTGTACAATAGCCCAAGGTTTCGGGGGTGGGCTTGGGTCTAGGCGTGCTGTGGGCTGAAAATCAGCCGGGGTATGCCAGGGAGGTTAGGGATCATCTCCGTGTGGTCCGTTTAATTTTTCGTAGCTATTAGGGTTGACAAACGAGTGAAACGACACGATTAGGGCATTTTTCGAGCAAATCGGTGTACTATAGCCTATGGTTTTGGGGGTGGGCCTTGGGTTTGGGCGTGTTGTGGTGCAAAAATCTATCGAGGTCTTCCAGGGAGGTTAGGGATCATTCTAGTGTGGTCTGTTTATTTTTTCGTGGCCATTTGGGTGGACAAACAGGCGAAACGGCATGAACGGAGCATTTTCGGGCCAAATTGGTGTACTATAGTCCATGGTTTTTGGGGAGGGCCTAGGTTTCGGGTATGCTGTGGGCCAAAAATTGATCGGGGCATGCCAGGTATGTTGGGATCATCCCAGTGTGGTCCGTTTAATTTTCCATGGCTATTTGGTTGGACAAACAGTCAAAACAGGACAAACGGGGCATTTTCAGGCTAAATCGGTGTGCTATAGCCCACAATTTTGGGGGTGAGCTCAGAATCAGGGTGTTCTGTGGGCAAAAAATCTATCGAGGCTTGCAGGGAAGTTGAGGATCATCCCAGTGTGGTCCATTTTGTTGGACAAACAGGTGAAACACTGTGAATGGGGTATTTTCGATCCAAATCGTGTGCTATAGCCCACGGTTTTAGGGGTGGGCCCGGGTCTAAGCTTGCTGTGGGCCAAAAATTGATCTGGGCATGCGAGGAAGATTAAGAATCATCTCAGTGTGGTTTGTTTAATTTTTTGTGGCCATTTGGATGAACAAACGGGCAAAACGGCAAGAACAAAATATTTTTGAGCTAAATTGATGTGCTATAGCCCACGATTTTAGGGGTGGGTCGGGGGTCCGGATGTCCTGTAGGCAGAAAATCAATTGGGCCTTGTCAGGGAGGTTGGAGATCATCCCAGTGTGGTCCTTTTAATTTTTCATTGCTATTAGGGTGGACAAATGGGCTAAACGGCGTGAATGAGGCATTTCAGGCCAAATCGGTGAGGTATGACCCACGGTTTTTGGGGTGGGCCTGGGGTGTTGGCGTGCTGTAGGCTGAAAATCGATTGGGGCATGCTAGGGAGGTTGGGATATTCCCAATGTGGTTTTTTTATTTTTTGTGGCCATTTTATGTGGACAAACGAGCGAAACTGCGTGAATAGAATATTTTTGGGCCTTATCTGTGTGCTATTGCCCACGAATTTAGGGGTGGGCTCGAGGTTCAGGCGTGTGGTCGGATAAAAATTGATTGGGGTATGCAAGGGAAGTTTAGAATCATCCCAGTGTGGTCCGTTTATTTTTCCATGGCCATTAGGTGGACAAACGGGCGAAACGGCGCGAACGGGGCATTTTTGAGCTAAATTGGTGTGCTATAGCCCATGATTTTGGGGGTGGGCCCAAGCTCGAGCGTAATGTTGCTAAAAACTTACTGGGGCATGCCATGGAAGTTGGTAATCATCCCAGTGTAGTCCGATTAATTTGTTGTAGCATTTGAGTGGACAAACAGGCGAAATAGTGCGAATGGGGCATTTTCGGGCAAAATCAATGTGCTATAGCCCATGGTTTTATGGGTAGACCTAGGGTCCGGGTGTGGTGTCAGTGAAAATATGATCGGAGCATACCAGGGAGGTTGGGGATCGTCGCAATGTGGTCCGTTTTATTTTTCGTGGCTATTTGGGTAGATAAACGGGTGAAACGGCGCGAGCGGGGCATTTTTAGCCAAATTGGATGATGTAGCCCACGGTTTTAGGGGTGGGCCTGGGGTCCGAGCATGCTGTAGGCCAAAAATAGACCGGGGCATGCCAGGGAGGTTTGTTTAATTTTTTGTGGCTGTTAGGGTGGACAAATGGGCCAAAGGGCATGAATAGGGAATTTTTTGGGCTAAATCGGTGTGCTATAGCCTATGATTTTGAGGATGAGCTCGGGATCAGGGCATTTTTTGGGCAAAAAATCAATCGAGGCATGCCAGGGAGGTTGGGGATCATCCCAGTGTGGTCCATTTAATTTTTCGTGGCTATTTGGGTGGAAAAATAGGTGAAATGCCATGAACGGGGTATTTTTGGTCCAAATCGATGTGCTATAGCCCACGATTTTAGGGGTGAGCCCAGGGTCGGAGAGTGCTGTAGGCCACAAATTGATTGGGGCATGTGAAGAAAGTTGGGAATAATCTCAGTGTGGTTCGTTTATTTTTTTCGTGGCCATTTAGGTAGACAAACAGGCAAAACGACATGAACAAGGCATTTTCGAGCTAAATCGGTGTGCTATACCCCACGGTTTCAAGGGTGGACCCAGGGTACGAGCGTGTTGTGGCCATAAATAGATCGAGGCTTGCCAGGGAGGTTGGGGATCATCCCAGTGTGGTCCTTTTAATTTTTTGTTGCCATTAAGGTGGATAAATGGGCGAAACGACGTGAACGGAGAATTTTCAGGCCAAATCGGTCGGCTATGGCCCATATTTTTTGGGGTGGGCTCGGGGTCTAGGCGTGCTATAGGTCGAAAATCGACTACGGCATGCCAAGGAGGTTGGTATCTTCCCGATGTGGTCCATTTATTTTTCGTGGCCATTTGGGTGGACAAACGGGTGAAATTGCACGAATAGGACATTTTTGGGCCCTATCATTGTGCTAGAGCCCATGGTTTTAGGGGTGGGCCTGGGGTTCGGGTGTATGGTAGGCTAAAAATTTTGGGTATACCAGGGAAGTTAGGGATCATCCCAGTGTGGTCCGTTTATTTTTTTCGTGGCCATTTGGGTGGACAAACGGGAACAACGATGCGAACGAGGCATTTTTGGGCCAAATTGGTGTGCTATACCCCACGATTTCGGAGGTAGGCCTAAGTCTGGGTGTGCTATTTGCCAAAAATCAACCAAGGCTTTCCAGGGAGGTTGGGGATCATTCCCGTGTGTTCATATTAAATTTTTATGGCATTTGGGTGGACAAACGGGCGAAACAGCGCGAACGGGGCATTTTCAAGCCAAAATGGTGAGCTATGGCCCATAGTTTCAGGGGTGGCCCAGCGTCCGGGTGTGCTGTGGGCCAAAAATCAATTGAGTCATGCCAGGAAGGTTGGGGATCGTCCCAGTATGGTTCGTTTAATTTTTTGTGGGTATTTGTTAGATAAACGGGCGATACGGCGTGAACGGGGCATTTTCGAGCCAAATTAGTGTGCAATAGCTAACGATTTTAGGGGTGAGCCCGGGGTCTGGGTGTGCTGTTGGCAAAAAAATGACCGAGGTGTGGCAGGGAGGTTGGAGATCATACCAGTCTAGTCCGTTTATTTTTTTGCGGCATTTGGGCGGACAAACGGACAAAACGGTGGGAACGGGGCATTTTCAGGCCAAATCAATGTGCATTGTTTAGGGTGGGACAGAGTTCGGGCGTGCTTTGGAATTAACATCGGTCGGGGCATGCCAGGGAGGTTGGGATCATCTTAGTATGGTCCATTTAATTTTTCATGGCTATTAGGGTGAACAAACGGGCGAAACGGCACGAACGGGACATTTTTGCGCCAAATTGATGTGTTATAGCGCATGATATTGGTGGTGGGACCAAGGTATGAGCGTGTTGTGGACTAAAAATCTCTCGGGGCATGCCAGAGAGGTTGGGAATCGTGCCAGTGTGATCCATTTAATTTTTAGTGGCCATTTAGGTGGACAAACGGAAGAAACAGCGTCGATGGAGCATTTTCAAGCCAAATTATTGTGCTATAGCCCACGACTTTGGGGGGGTGCTCGGGGTCTGGGAGTGTTGTTGGCCAAAAATTGACTGAGGCATATGAAGGAGCTTGGGGATCGTCCTAGTATGGTCCATTTATTTTTTTGGGGCTATTTGGGCGGACAAATGGGCGAAACAGCGCGAACGTGGCATTTGTCGGGCTAAATAGGTGTGCAATAGCCCATGGTTTCAGGGGTGGTCCCAGTTTCGGGCGTGTTGTGGATCAATATTCGGCCGGGGTATGCTGTGTGCCAAAAATCGATCGGGGTATGCCAGAAAAGTTGGGGATCATCCCAGTGTGATCCGTTTTATTTATTGTGGCTAATAGGGTGGACAAACAGTGCAAACGGTGCATTTTCAAGCCAAATCGGTGTGCTAACCCACAGTTTCTGGGGTGGTCCCAGGTTTGGGTGTGCTGTGGGCCAAAAATCAGCCGGGGCATGATAGGGAAGTTGTGGATCATCCCAGTGTGGTCCATTTAATTTTTCAAGGCTATTAGAGTGGACATACGGGCGAAACGGTGTAAACGGGGCATTTAGGCCAAATCGGTGTGCTATAGCCAATGGTTTTAAGGGTGGGCCAGGGTCTTGGCGTGTTGTGGGCAGAAAATCAACTGAGGCGTGACAGAGAGGTTGGGGATCATCCTAGTATGGTCCGTTTAATTTTTTGTGGCCATTAGGGTGGGCAAACAGGAGAAACGGTGCGAACCAGGCCTTTTTGAGCCAAATCGGTTTGCTCTAGCCCATGATTTTGGGGGTGGGCTCAGGGTACTGGCGTTTGATGGGTCAAAAATCAATTGGGGCATTCCAGGGAGGTTGCGGATCATCCCAATATGGTCCTTTTATTTTTCATGGCTATTTGGGTGGACAAACGAGCTAAACTGCACGAACAGGGCATTTTTTGACCAAATCAGTATACTATAGCCCATGTTTTGGTGGTGGGCCCGGGGTTCGGGCATGCTGTGGGCCAATAATCGACAGAGGCATTCCAAGAAAGTTGGGGATCATTCCAGTGTGGTCCATTAATTTTTTTGTGGGTATTTGAGTGTACAAACCTGCGAAACGGCACAAACGGAGCATTTTTTTAGCCAAATTGGTGTGCTATAGTACATGGTTTCGGGGGTAGGCCCAGGGTTTGATCATATTGTAGGCCAAAAATTGACCGGGGCATGCAAGGGAAGTTGGGGATCATCTCAGTTTGGTTCTTTTAATTTTTCGTGGCTATTTGGGTGGACAAACGAGAAAAACGGCACGAACAAGGCATTTTTGAACCAAATTGATGTGCTATAGCCCATGGTTTTTGTGGTGGGCTCAGGGTTCGAGCGTGCTATAGGCCAAAAAACAATCAAGGCTTGCCAAGGAGGTTGGGCATCATCCCAGTGTAGTCTGTATAAATTTTTCTGGCCATTTGGGTGGACAAACGGGCGAAACAGCATGAACAGGGCATTTTTTGGCCAAATTGGAGTGCTATAGCCCACATTTTTGGGTGTGGGCTAAGGGTTAGAGCGTGCTGTGGGCCAAAAATCGATCGGAGCATGCCAAGGAGGTTGGGTATCATCCCATTATGGTCCGTTTAATTTTTCGTGTCCATTTGGGTGTACAAACGAGCGAGACGGCGTAAACAGATTATTTTTGGGCCAAATTGGTGTGCTATAGCCCATGGTTTCATGGGTGGGCCCAGGGTTAAGGCATGCTGTGGGCCAAAAATTGACCGAGGCATGCCACGGATGTTGGAGATCATCCTGATATGATCCGTTTATTTTGTCGTGGCCATTTGGGTAGACAAACGGGCAAAACGGCGTGAACGAGGCATTTTTGGGCCAAATCGATATGCTATAGACTACGATTTCAGAGGTGGGCCAAGGTTCGAGAGTACTGTTAGCTAAAAATCGATCGGGGCATACCAGGTAGGTCGAGATCATCCTAGTGTGGTCCGATTAATTTTTCATGGCCATTTAGGTGGACAAACGGGCAAAATGGTGCGAACGGGGCATTTTCGGGACAAATTGGTGTGTTATAGCCCACAGTTTCGGGGGTGGACCCAGGGTCCAGGCGTGCTGTGGGTCAAAAATCAACTAATGCATCCCAGGGAGATTGATGATCGTCCCAATGTGGTCCTTTTAATTTTTCGTGGCTATTTGGTAGATAAACGGGCAAGACGGCGTGAACGGGGCATTTTCGAGCCAAATTTGTGTGTTATAGCCCACGGTTTTAGGCATAGGCCGGGGGTTCGAGCGTGCTGTTGGCCAAAAATTGATTGGGGTTTGCCAGGTAGGTTGGGGATCATCCCAGTGTGGTTTATATTTTTTCGTGGTCATTTGGGAGGACAAACGGGCAAAACAGCATGACCGGGTCATTTTTGGGCCAAATCAGTGAGAAATAGCCCATGTTTTTGGGGCTGGGCGGACTGTGGGCCATCAATCTATCGGGGCATGCCAAGGAGGTTGTGGATCATCCTAATGTGGCCCGTTTATTTTTTTGTGGCCATTTTGGCAAACAAATAAGTGAAACGGCGCGAACGGGGTATTTTTAGGCTAAATCGGTGTACTATAATCCATGGTTTTGGGGTTGGGCCCGGGGTAAGGGCGTGCTGTGGGCCAAAAATATACTGGGGCATGCCAGGGAGGTTGGGGATCATCCCATTATGGTCTATTTATTTTTTTTGGCCATTTTGGTGGACAAATGGGCAAAACGGCACGAACGGAGCATTTTCAGGCCAAATTAGTGTTCTATAGCCCACGTTTTCCCAGGTGGGCCAAGGGTGTGGGCTTGCTGTGGGCCGAAAATTGATCGGGGCATTCCAGGGAAGTCAGGGATCGTCCCAGTGTGGTCTATTTAATTTTTTGTGGCCATTTGGGTGGACAAACGGCGAAACAGTGTGAGTAGGGTATTTTTGGGCCAAATCGGTGTGCTATAGCCCACGCTTTTGGGGTGGGCTCAGGATCCAGGTGTGCTGTGGTCCAAAAATCGATCGGGGCATTCCAGGGAGGTTGGGGATCATCGCAATATGGTTTGTTTAATTTTTTATTGCTATTTGGGTGGAAAAAATGGGTATAACAGCATGAATAGGGCATTTTCGGGCCAAATCGGTGTGCTATAGCCCACTGTTATGGGGGTGGGCTCGGGGTTCGGGTGTGCTATAGGTTGATAATCGACCGGGGCATGCCAGGGATATTAGGGATCATCCAAGCGTGGTCCATTTAATTTTTCCTGGGCATTTGGGTAGATAAACGGGTAAAACGGCGCGAATAGCGCATTTTGAGGCCAAATTGTTGTGCTATACCCCACGGTTTTGGGGGTGGCCCTGGGTTCCGGGCATGCTATAGGATGAAAATTTACCGGGTCGTGCCAGAGAGGTTGGGGATTATCCCAATGTAGTCCGTTTAATTTTTCGTGGCCAATGAATGAATAAACGGGCAAAACAGCATGAACGGGGCATTTTCGGATCAAATTGGTGTGCTATAGCCCATGGTTTCAGGGGTGGGTTGTGGTTCGAGTGTGCTCTGGGCCAAAAATTGACCAGGCTATGCCAGGAAGGTAGGGGATCATCTCAGTATGGTTCATTTAATTTTATATGGCCATTTGGATGGAAAAATAGGAAAAATGGTGTGAACAGGGCATTTTCGGGCTAAATTAGTGTGTTATAGCCTACGATATCGAGGGTGGGCCCGTGGTCCGGCGCGTGCTGTGAGCTAAAAATCAATCGGGGCATGTTAGGGAGGTTGGGAATCATCCCAATATGGTTCGTTTATTTTTTCATGGCTATTTGGTTGGACAAACGGGTGGGACGACATGAAATGGGCATTTTTGGGTCAAATCGGTGTGATATAGCCCACAGTTTTGGGGGAGGGCCCGGGATCCAGGCGCGCTGTGGGCTGAAATCGATCGGGGCATGCTAGGGAGGTTAGAGATTATCCCAGTATGGCCCGTTCAATTTTTCGTGGCCATTTGGGTGGATAAACGGGAAAAAATATGGGGACAGAATGTTTTCGGGCGAAATTAGTGTGCTATTTCCCATGGTTTCGGGGGTAGGCCCGAGGTACGGATGTGCTCTAGGCCGAAAATCAACAGGGGCACGCCTGGGAGGTTGAGAATCATCTCTGTGTGGTCCTTTTTATTTTTCATTGCTATTTAGGTGGACAAACGGGTGAAATAGTGTGAATCGAGCATTTTTGAGCCAAATCGGTGTGCTATACTCTGCGATTTTTGGGGTGGGCTCAGGATTTGGGCGTTCTGTGGACTAAAAATCGATCGAGGCATGCCAGGGAGGTTGGGGATCATCCTTATGTGGTTTGTTTAATTTTTCCTGGCCTTTTAGGAGGACAAACAGGCAAAATGGTGCGAACGGCGCATTTTCAAGCCTAATCAGTATGCTATAACCCATGGTTTCGAGGTTGGGCCCCGGATCCGAGCGTGCAATGGGTAGAAAATCGACCGGGGCATGCCAGGGAGGTTAGGGATCATCCTAGTGTGGTCTGTTTAATTTTTCGTGGTCATTAGGATGGACAAACCGGCAAAATAGTGCGAACGGGGCATTTTCGGGCTAAATCAGTGTGCTATAGCCCACGATTTTGGGGGTGGGCCGGGGGTTCGGGCGTGCTGTGGGTTGAAAATCAACTGGGGCATGCCAGGGAGGTTGGGGATTGTCCCAATATGGTACATTTATTTTTCATAGCCATTTGGGTGGATAAATGGGCAAAACCGTGCAAACAGGGCATTTTCGGGCCAAATCGGTGTGCTATAGCCCATAGTTTTGGGGGTGGGCCCAGAGTTCGGGCGTACTGTGGTCCAAAAATTGATCGGAGCATGCTAGGGATGTCGCAGATCATCCCAGTGTGGAATTTTTATTTTTTGTGGCCATTTGTGTGGACAAACGGGCAAAACGGCGTGAATAGGGCCTTTTTGGGCCAAATCGATGTGCTATAGCCCGCGATTTTGGATGTGGGCTAAAGTTCGGACGTGCTGTTGGCTGAAAATCAACTGGGGTATGCCAGAGGTTGGGGATCATCCCAGTGTTGTGTAATTAAAGTTTTAAGGTTATTTGGGTGGACAAATGGGCAAAACGGCGCGAATGGGGCATTTTTGGGACAAATCGGTGTGCTATTTCCCACGATTTCAGGGATGGACCCAGGGTTCGAATGTGCTGTGGGCCAAAAATTGACCGAGGCGTGCCAGGCAGGTTGGGGATTATCCCAATTTGGTCCGTTTAATTTTTCATGGCTATTTGGTAGATAAACGGGCGAAACAATTTGAACAGAGCATTTTCGGGCCAAATTTGAGTGTTGTAGCCCACGATTTTGGGCATGCGCTTGGGTTTCAAGCGTACTGTTGGCCAAAAATTGATCGGGGTTTGCCAGGAAGGTTAGGGATCGTCCCAGTGTGGTTTATTTTATTTTGTGTCCATTTAGAAGGACAAATGGGGAAAACAGCATGACCGGGTCATTTTCGGGCCATATCGGTGAGCAATAGGATGGTTTTTCGAGGGTGAGCGCGGGTCTCGGCATACTGTGGGCCAAAAATCTGTTGGGGCATGCCAAGGAAGTTGCGGATCATCCTAGTGTGGTCCGTTTATTTTTTTGTGGCCATTTTGAAAGACAAATGAGTGAAACGGCGTGAACGGGATATTTTTGTGCCAAATTGGTGTGCTATAGCCTTTGGTTTTGGGGTTGGGCCTGGGGTATGGGCGTGTTATGGGCCAAAAATCTACTAGGGCATGCCAGGGAGGTTGGGAATCATCTCATTATGGTCCATTTATTTTTTCGTGGCCATTTTGGTGGAAAAATGGGCAAACCAGTGCGAACGGAGTATTTTCTGGCCAAATTGGTGTGCTATAGCCCACGTTTTCCGGGGTGGTCCCAGTGTGGTCCTTTTAATTTCTTGTGGCCATTTGGGTGGACAAACGGGTGAAACAGCATGAACAGGGCATTTTTGGGCCAAATCAGTGTATTATAGCCCACAGTTTTGGGGGTGGGCCCAGGATTCGGGTGTGCAGTGGGCCCAAAATTGATCAGAGCATGCCAGGGAGGTTGGGGCTAATCCCAATGTGGTTTGTTTAATTTTAAATGGCCATTTAGGTAGACAAATGGACAAAACAACACATATGAGGCATTTTCGGGCAAAATCGATGTGCTATAGCCCAAGGTTTTGGGGTGGGCCCGAGGTTCGGATGTTCTGTGGGCCAATAATTTATTGGGACGTGCCAGAGAGGTTGGGGATCATCTCAATGTAGTCCGTTTAATTTTTCATGGTAATTTGGATGGACGAACTGGCGAAACTACACAAATGGAGAATTTTCGAGCCAAATCGGTGAGCTATAGCCCACGGGTTTGGGGGTAGGCTCGGGGTCCTGACATGCTGTGGTACTAAAATTGTTTGGGGCTTGCCAGGGAGGTTAGGGATTATCCCAGTATTGTCCGTGTAATTTTTTGTGGCCATTTGGATGGACAAATAGGCAAAACGACGAGAATGGGGCATTTTTAAACCAAAATGGTGTGCTATAGCCCCGATTTTTTGAGGTACGCATGGGGTCCGGGCATACTGTGTACGAAAAATTGACCTAGGCATACTAGGGAGGTTGGGGATCATCCCAGTGTGGTTCGTTTAATATTTTCGTGGCCCTTTGGGTGGACAAACGGGCAAACAGTGCGAACGAGGCATTTTCGGGACAAATTGGTGTACTATAGCCCACTGTTATGGGGGTGGGCTTGGGGTTCAGGCGTGCTATAGGCTGAAAATCGATAGGGGCATGCCATGGATATTGGGGATCATCCAAGCATGGTCCGTTTAATTTTTCATGGTTATTTGGGTGGATAAACTGGCAAAACTGCGCGAATGGGGCATTTTCGGGCCAAATTGGTGTGCTATAGCCCACGATTTCAGGCATGGGTCAGGGCGTGCAGTGGGATAAAAATCGATCGAGGTATGCTAGCGAGGTTGGTGATCATCCCATTGTGGTTCATTTAATTTTTCGTGACCATTTGGGTGGACACACGGGGGAAATGGCACGAACGGGGCATTTTTGGGCTAAATCGATATGCTATAACCCCCAGTTTTGGGGGTGCGCCTGAGCTACGGGCATGTTGTGGGATAAAAATTGATCGGGGCATGCTAGGGAGGTTAGGGATCATCCCAGTGTGGTCTTTCTAATTTTTCATTGCCATTTGGGTGGACAAACAGGGGAAACAACGTCAACTGGTCATTTTTAGGCCAAATTGGTGTGCTATAACCCACGGTTTTGGGGATGGGCATGGGGTTCGGGCGTGCTGTTGGTCAAAAATTGATCGGGGCATTCCAAGAGGGTTGAGGGTCAACCCAGTGAGGTCTGTATAATTTTTTAGGCCTTTTGGGTGGACAAACGAGCAAAATAACTTAAACAGGGTGTTTTCAGGCCAAATCGGTATGCTATAGTCTACGATTTCAGGGGTGGGCCCAGGGTCTAGGCATGCTATGGGATAAAAAATAACTGGGGCTTGCCACAAAGGTTTGAGATTATCTTATTATGGTCCTTTTAATTTTTTGTGGCCATTTAGATGGACAAACGGGTGAAACGGCTCAAACGGGGCATTTTAAGGCAAAATCGTTGTGCTATAGTATATGGTTTTGAGGGTGGGCCTGGGTTTCGGGCATGCTATAGGAAGAAAATTGATTGGGTCGTGCCAGAGAGGTTGGGGATCATCTCAGTGTGGTCCGTTTAATTTTTTGTGGCCAATTTGATGGACAATTGGGCAAAACGACATGAACGGGGCATTTTTGGGCCAAATTGGTGTGCTAAAGCCCACGGTTTCAAGGGTGGGTTGTGGTTCAGGTGTGCTATGGGCCAAAAATCAACCAGGGCATACCAGGAAGGTAGGGGATCATCCCAGTGTAGTTCATTTAATTTTTTATGGCCATTTGGGTGGACAAACGGGAAAAATGGTATGAACGGGGCATTTTCAGGCCAAATTGGTGTGTTATAGCCCACGATATCAAGGGTGGGCCCATGGTTCGGGCATATTGTGAGCCAAAAATTAATCGGGGCATGTTAGGGAGGTTGGTAATTATCCCAGTATGGTCTGTTTATTTTTTTATGACCATTTGAGTGGATAAACGGGTGGGACGACATGAATGGGGAATTTTTGGGTCAAATCAGTGTGATATAGCCCACGGTTTTGGGGGTGGTCCTGAGGTCCATGCGTGTTATGGCCTGAAATCAACCGAGGCATACCAGGGAGGTTGGATATTGTCTTAGTGTAGTCCGTTCAATTTATCATGGCCATTTTAGTAGATAAACGGGCGAAACGACGGACAAGGAATGTTTTCGGGCCAAATTAGTGTGTTATTTCCCATGGTTCGGGCGTACTATGGTCCCAAAATTGATCGAGGCATTCTAGGGATGTTGCAGATCATCCCACTATAGAACGTTAATTTTTTTGTGGCCATTTATGTGGATAAACGGGCAAAACAGCGCGAACAGGGCATTTTCGGGCCAAATCGATGTGCTATAGCCCACGGTTTTCGATGTGGGCCCCAGGTTTGGGCGTTCTGTTGGCCAAAAATCAACCGGGGTATGCCAGAGAGGTAGGGGATCATCCTAGTGTGGTCCGATTAACTTTTTGTGGCCATTTGGGTGGACAAATGGGCAAAACGGCGTGAATGGGGCATTTTTAGGATAAATCGGTGTGCTATTTCCAATGATTTTAGGGATGGTCTAGGGTTCGAATGAGCAGTGGGCCAAAAATTGACCGGGGCGTGCAATGAAGGTTGAGGATTATCCTAGTGTGGTCCGTTTAATTTTTCGTGGCTACTTGGTAGATAAATGATGAAAACGGTGCGAATGGGGCATTTTTGGGCGAAATTTGTGTGCTATGGCCCATGGTTTTAGGTGTGGGCCCAAGGTTCAGGCGTGCTGTTGTCCCAAAAATGACCGGTACATGCCAGGGAGGTTGTGGATCATTCTAATGTGGTCCATTTTTTTTTTGGATATTTGGGCAGACAAACAGGCAAAACGGCGTGAACAAGTTATTTTCAGGACAAATCAGTGTGCAATAGCCCACGTGTTTGGGTTTGGGCCTTGGTTCGGGCGTGCTGTGGGCCAAAAATTGGTCAGGGCATACCAGGGAGGTTGGGGATCATCCTTGTGTGGTTTGTGTATGTTTTTATGGATATTAGGGTTAACAAACAGGTGAAATGGCGCGAACAGGGAATTTTTTTACCAAATCGGGGTGCTATGGCCCATGGTTTTTGGGTTGGACCCAATATCTGGGTGTGATGTGGGGCAAAAGTTTTTTGGACAAGCCAGGAAGGTTGGAGATAATCTGAGTGTGGTCCATTTAATTTTTTGTGGCCATTGGGTGGAAAAACCTGCAAAACTTCATGAACAGAGCATTTTCGGGCTATATTGGTGTGCTATAACCCTTGGTTTAGGGGGTGGGCTCAGGGTCCGGGTGTACCGTGGGTAGAAAATTGACCATGGCATGCCAGAGAGGTTGGAGATCATCCCAGTGTGGTCCTTTTAATTTTTTGTAGCCATTTGGGTGGAAAAACGGGCGAAACAGTGCGAACGTGGCCTTTTTAGCCTAAATCGATGTGCTATAGCCCACAGGTTTTGGGGTGGGCCCGGGATCTGAGTGTGCTGTGGGCGAAAAATTGATCAGGGCATGCCATGGAGGTTGGGGATCATCCCAATATGGTCCGTTTAATTTTTAGTGGCTATTTGGATGGACAAACGGGCAAAACAGCATGAACGGGACATTTTTGCAAAATTGATGTGCTATATCCCAGGGTTTTGGGTGTGAGCCCGGGGTCCGATTGTGTTGTGGGCTGAAAATGAAACAGAGTGTGCCAGGGAGGTTGGGGATCATTTCAGTGTGGTCTATTTAATTTTTCGTGGTCATTTCGGTGGGCAAACTGGTGAAACGACTCAAATGAGGCATTTTTTAGCCAAATCGGTGTGTTATAGCCCACGGTTTTAGGGGTAGGCCTGCGATCCTGACGTGCTGTGGGTCAAAAATTGATTAGGGCATGCCAGGGAGGTTGGGGATCATCTCAGTGTGGTCCGTGTAATTTTTCATCGCTATTTAGGTAGACAAATAAGAAAACGGGTGAGAACGGGGCATTTTCGGGCTACATCAGTATGCTCTATCCCACATTTTGGGGGTTGGCTCAGGGTCCGGGCGTACTGTGGGACAAAAATTTACTATGGCATGCCAAGGAGGTTGGGGATCGTCCTAGTGTGCTCTTTTTACTTTTTTGTAGCCATTTGGGTGGACAAACGGGCAAACAGCGCGAATGGGGCATTTCGAGATAAATCAGTGTGCTATATCCCACTGTTACGGGGGTGGTCCCGGGGTCCGGGCATGCTATGGCCTGAAAATCAATCGAGGCATGCTTGGGATATTGGGGATCATCAGTGTGATCCGTTTAATTTTTTGTGGCCATTTGGGTGGATAAACGAGCAAAATGGTGATAACTCGGTATTCTTTGGCAAAATTAGTATGCTATAGCCTACGGTTTTGGCCTGGGGTTAGGGAGTGTTGTGGGCCAAAAATTACCCGAGGCATGCCAGCGAGGTTGGGGATCATTCCAGTGTGGTTCATTTAATTTTTTAGGACCATTTGGGTGGACACACGGGTGAATTGGCGCGAATGGGGCATTTTCGAGAGAAATCAGTGTGCTATAGCCCATGGTTTTGTGGGTGGACCCAGGGTCAGGGCATGCTTAGGGTCAAAAATAGACCGGGGCATGCCAGGGAGTTTGGAGATCATCCCGATATGATCCGTTTATTTTTTGTGGCCATTTGGGTGGACAAACGGGCAAAATGGCACAAACGGGGTATTTTCGGGCCAAATCGGTGTGCTATAGCCTACGATTTAGGAGGTGGGACCAGGTCTGAGCGTGCTATTGGTCAAAAATCGATCAGGGCATACCAGGCGGGTTGGGATCATCCCAGTGTGGTTCAATTAATTTTTTGTAGCTATTTCGGTGGACAAACGGACAAAACAGCGCGAACGGGGCATTTGTGGGACAAATCGGTGTGCTATAGCCCACAATTTCTAGGGTGGACCCAGGGTCCGGGCGTGCTGTGGGCCAAAAATCAACTAATGCATCCCAGGGAGATTAGTGATCATCTCAGTGTGGTCCTTTTAATTTTTCATGGCTATTTGGTAGATAAACGGGCAAAACTGCACGAACGGGGCATTTCAGGCTAAATTTGTGTGCTATAGCCCACGATTTTGGACGTGGGCTAGGGGTT
Organism: Capsicum annuum; assembly: GCF_002878395.1. Lineage (NCBI taxonomy): Eukaryota > Viridiplantae > Streptophyta > Magnoliopsida > Solanales > Solanaceae > Capsicum > Capsicum annuum. The sequence continues at coordinate 156,789 of NW_025893742.1, read as the reverse complement.
CGAGCGTGTTGTTGGCCAAAAATTGATAAGGGTTTTCCAGGTAGGCTAGGGATCGTCCGAGTGTGGTTTATAATTTTTCGTGGCCATTTGGGTGGACAAATGGGCAAAACAGCATGACCGGGTCATTTTTGGGCCAAATCAGTGAGAACTAGCCTGTGTTTTCGGGGATGGGCCTGGGTCCGGACGTACTGTGGGCTTAAAATATATCGGGGCATGCGAAGGAGGTTGTGGATCATCCTAATATGGTCCGTTTATTTTTTTGTGTCCATTTTGGCAGATAAATGAGTGAAACGGCACGAACGGGGCATTTTTGGGCCAAAACAGTGTGCTATAACCCATGGTTTTGGGGTTGGGCTTGGGATCTGGGCGTGTTATGGGCCAAAAATCTACTGGGGCATGCCAAATATGTTGGGGATCATCCCATTATGGTCCGTTTATTTTTTTGTGGCCATTTTGGTGGACAAATGGGCAAAACGATGCGAACGAAGCATTTTCGGGCTAAATTGGTGTGCTATAGCCCACATTTTTCTAGGTGGGCCTAGGGTGCGGGCTTGCTGTGGGCCGAAAATTGACTGGGGAGTTCCAGGGAAGTTAGGGATCATCCTAGTGTGGTCTGTTTAATTTCTTGTGGCTATTTAGGTGGACAAACGGGTGAAACAGCATGATAGGGCATTTTTTGGCTGGGTGGGCTTGGGATCCGGGTGTGCTGTGGTCCAAAAATTGATCGGACATTTTAAGGAGGTTGGAGATCGTCCCAATGTGGTTTGTTTAATTTTTCATGGCCATTTGGGTGGACAAACGGGCAAAACAGCATGAATGAGGCATTTTCGCGCCAAATAGGTGTGCTATAGCCCAAGGTTTTGGGGTAGGCCCGAGGTTCAGATGTTCTGTGGGCCAAAAATTGATTGGGGTGTGCCAGAGAGGTTGGAATCATCCCAGTGTGGTCCGTTTAATTTTTTGTGGTGATTTGGGTGGATGAATTGGCAAAACGGGGTGAATGGGACATTTTCGAGCTAAATCGATGTGTTATAGCTCACTGGTTTGGGGGTAGGCCCGGGGTCCTGACATGCTGTGGGCCTAAAATTGACTGGGGCATACCAGAGAGGTTAGGGATCATCCCAGTGTTGTCCGTGTAATTTTTTGTGGCTATTTGGATGGACAAATAGGCAAAACAACGAGAATGGGGCATTTTTCCGGCCAAAATGGTGTGCTATAGCCCACGATTTTGGGGGTGGGCCCAGGGTCCGGGCGTGCTGTGGGCCAAAAATCGATTGGGGTGTGCCAGGGAGGTTAGGGATCATCCCATTGTGGTCCGTTTAATATTTTTGTGGCTATTTGGGTGGACAACTGGGCAAACCGCGTGAACGGGGCATTTTCTAGCCAAATCGGTGTACTATATCCCACGGTTTTGGCCTGGGATCAGGGCGTTTTGTTTGCCAAAAATTAAACGAGGCATGCCAGTGAAGTTGGGGATCGTTCCAGTGTGGTTCGTTTAATTTTTTGTGACCATTTGGATGGACACACGGGCGAAACAATGCGAATGTGGCATTTTCAGGAAAAATCGGTGTGCTATAACCCATAGTTTCAGGGGTGGGCTTGGGGTACGGCTGTACTGTGGGCCAAAAATTGATCGAGGCATGGCAGGGAGGTTAGGGATCATCCCAGTGTGGTGTTTCTATTTTTTCGTTGCCATTTGTGTGGACAAACAGGGGAAATGGCATGAACTGGTCATTTTTTGTCCAAATCGGTGTGCTATAACCCACGATTTTGGGGATGGGCACGTGGTTCGGGCGTGCTGTTGGTTGAAAATTGATCGGGGCATGCCAGGAGGGTTGAGGATCATCCCAGTGAGGTCCGTATACTTTTTAGGCCTTTTGGGCAGACAAACGGGTAAAACGACTTGAATAGGGTGTTTTCAGGCCAAATCGATGTGCTATAGCCTACAATTTTATGGTGGGCTTAGGGTCTGGGTATGCTGTGGGCTAAAAATCAATTGGGGCTTGCCACAGAGGTTCAAGATCATCTTATTATGGTCTGTTTAATTTTTTGTGGCCATTTGGGTGGACAAACGGGTGAAACGGCTCAAACGGGGCATTTTTAGTCCAAATCGTTGTGCTATAGCCCACAGTTTTAGCGGTGGGCCTGGGTTCCGGGCATGCTATAGGATGAAAATTGACCGGGTAGTGCCAGAAAGGTTGGGGATCATCTCAGTATGGCCCGTTTAATTTTTTGTGGCAAATTGGATGGACAAACGAGCAAAATAGCGTGAACAGGGCATTTTCGAGCCAAATTGGTGTGCTATAGTCCACGGTTTTAGGGGTGGGTTGTGGTTCGGGTGTTCTGTGCGCCAAAAATCAACCAGGGCGTGCCAGGAAGGTAGGGGATCATCCCAGTGTGGTTCGTTTAATTTTTTGTGGCCATTTAGGTGGGCAAGCGGGAAAAATTGTGCGAATGGGGCATTTTCGGGCCAAATTGGTGTGTTATAGCCTACGATATTGAGGGTGGGCCCATGTTTCGGGTGTATTGTGAGCCAAAAATCAATCGAGGCATGTCAGGGAGGCTAGAAATCATCCCAGTGTGGTCCGTTTATTTTTTCATGGCTATTTGGGTGGACAAACGGGCGGGCCGTCGTGAACAGGGCATTTTTGGGTCAAATCAGTGTGATATAGCCCATGGTTTTAGGGGTGGGCCACGGGTCCAGGCGTGCTGTGGGCTGAAATTGACCGGGGCATGCTAGGAAGGTTGGAGATTGTCCCATTTTGGTCCATTCAATTTTTCGTGGCCATTTGAGTTTACAAATGGGTGAAATGAAGGACACGGAATGTTTTCGGGCCAAATTGGTGTGTTATTTCCCATGGTTCGGGTGTACTGTGGTAAAAAAATTGATCGGGGCATGCTAGGGATATTGCAGATCGTCCCAGTGTGGAATGTTTATTTTTTTGTGGCCATTTCTGTGGATAAACGGGCAAAACAGCGCGAATAGCGTATTTTTGGGCCAAATTGATGTGCTATAGCCCACGGGTTTAGATGTGGGACCAAGTACGGGCATAATGTTGGCTGAAAATCAACCGGGGCATGTAAGGAAGGTAGGGATTGGCCCATTGTAAGGAAGGTAGGGATTGTCCCAGTGTGGTCCGATTAATTTTTGTGGCCAATTGGGTGGACAAACGGGCAAAACGGCGCGAATAGGGCATTTTGTGGACAAATCGGTGTGCTATTTCCCATGATTTCAGGGATGGACCCAGAGTTCGTATATTCTATGGGCCAAAAATCGATCGGGGTGTGCCAAGAATGTTGGGATTATCCCAGTGTGGTCTGTTTAATTTTTGTGGCTATTTGGCAGATAAATGAGCGAAACGGCGCGAATGGGGTATTTTTGGATCAAATTTGTGTGATATAACCCATGGTTTTAGGTGTGGGCCTAGGGTTCGGGCGTGCTGTTAGTCCAAAATCGATCGGTGCATGCCAGGTAGTTTGGGGATCGTCCCAGTGTGGTCTCAGAAATGGGTAAAACGGTGTGAACGAGTTATTTTCGGGCCAAATCGGTGTGCAATAGACCACGTATTTAGGGATGAGCCCAGGTTCAGGCGTGCTGTGGGCCGAAAATTGGTCAGGGCATGCCTGGGAGGTTGGGGATCATCTTTGTGGGGTTCATTTAATTTTTCATGGCTATTAGGGTGGACAAACAGGAGAAATGGCGCAAACGGGGAATTTTTTAGCCAAATCGAGGTGCTATAGCCCATGGTTTTAGTGGTGGGCCCGGTGTCTGGGCGTGATGTGGGCCAAAAATCTTTTGGGGCAAGCCAGGAATGTAGGGGATAATCCGAGTGTGGTCCATTTATTTTTCATGGCCATTGGGTGGACAAACGGGCAAAACATCGTGAACGAAGCATTTTCGGGCTATATTAGTGTGCTATAGCCCATGGTTTTGGGGGTGGGCCCAGGGTCCGGGCGTACTGTGGGTTGAAAATTGACCGTGGTATGCCAGAGAGGTTAGGGATCATCCCAGTGTGGTCCGTTTAATTTTTGTGGCCATTTGGGTGGATAAACGGGCGAAACAGCGCAAACGGGACATTTTTGGCATAAATTGATGTGCTATAGCCCACAGTTTTTGGGGTGGCCCCGGGATTCGAGTATGCTGTGGGCCAAAAATAGATCGGGGCATGCCAGAGAGGTTGGGTATCATCCCAATATGGTCTATTTAAATTTTTTGTGGCTATTTGGGTGGACAAGCGGGCAAAACGGCATGAACAGGGCATTTTTTTGCAAAATCGATGTGCTATATCCTAAGGTTTTGGGTGTGAGCCCGGGGTCCGGTTGTGCTGTGGGCTGAAAATAAACCGGGGTGTTCCAGGGAGGTTGGGGATCATCTCATTGTGGTCCATTTAATTTTTCGTGGTCATTTGGATGGACAAACTGGTGAAACGGCTCGAACGAGACATTTTCGAGCCAAATCGGTATACTATAGCCCACGGTTTTGGGGGTAGGCCCGGGGTCCTGACGTGCTGTGGGCCTAAAATCAATTGGGACATGCCAGGGAGGTTGGGGATCATCTCAGTATGGTCAGTGTAATTTTTCATCGCCATTTAGATAGACAAATAGGAAAAAGTACGAGAATGAGGCATTTTCGGGCCAAATTAGTATGCTCTAGCCCACATTTTGGGGGTGGGCCCAGGGTCCGGGCGTGCTATGGTCCAAAAATTAACTGGAGCGTGCCAGGGAGGTTGGGGATCGTCCCAGTGTGGTCCTTTTAATTTTTCATAGTCATTTGGGTGGACAAACAGACAAACAATGGGAATAGGGCATTTCGGGCTAAATCAGTGTGCTATAGCCCACTGTTACGGGGGTGGGCTCGAGGTTCGGTCGTGCTATGGCCTGAAAATCAATTGGGGCATGCCAGGGATATTGGGGATCATCCCAGCATGATCCGTTTAATTTTTCGTGGCATTTGGGTAGATAAACGGGCAAAACAGTAAGAAGTCGACATTTTTTGGCCAAATTAGTATGCTATATAGCCCACGGTTTTAGCCCGGGGTCAGGGTGTGATTTGGGTCAAAAATCAACCAAGGCATGCCAATGAGGTTGGTGATCATTCCATTGTGGTTCATTTAATTTTTTGTGACCATTTGGGTGGACACACGGGCGAAACGGTGCAAATGGGGCATTTTGGGGCAAAATCAGTGTGCTACAGCCCATGGTTTCATGGGTGGGCCTAGGGTCAGGGTATGATGTGGGCCAAAAATTGATCGGGGCATGCCAGGGATGTTAGAGATCATCCCGATATGATCCATTTATTTTTTGTGGCCATTTGGGTGGACAAACGGGCAAAACGGCGCGAACGGGGCATTTTCGAGCAAAATCAATGTGTTATAGCCCACGATTTTGAAGGTGGGCCCAGGTCTGAGCGTACTATTGCCTGAAAATCGATCGGGGCATGCTGGGAGGTCGGCATGCCCACAGTTTTGGGCATGGGCTCAAAATTTAAGCGTGCTATTGGCCGAAAATTGATCAGGGTTTTCCAGGGAGGTTGGGGATCATCCCAGTGTGGTTTATTTTTTTTCATGGCCATTTGGGAGGACAAACGGGCAAAATGGCCTGAACAGGACATTTTCGGGCTAAATCAGTGAGTAGTAGCCCATGTTTTTGGGGGTGGGCCCGGGTTCGGGCGTATTATAGGCAGAAAATCTGTCGGGGCATGCCAAGGAGTTTACGGATCATCCTAGTGTGGTCCGTTTATTTTTTTGTTGCTATTTTGGAAGACAAATGAGCGAACGGCACGAACGGGGTATTTTTAGGCCAAATCAGTGTGCCATTGTCCATGGTTTTGGGGTTGGGCCCGGGGTCTGGGCGTGCTGTGGGCCAAAAATCTACTGGGGCATGCCAGCGAGGTTGGAGATCATACCATTATGGTACGTTTATTTTTTTGTGGCCATTTTGGTGGACAAATGGGTAAAACAGCTCGAACGGAACATTTTTGGGATAAATTGGTGTGCTATAGCCCATCTTTTCCCGAGTAAGACGAG
>NW_025893742.1:149395-150666 GCF_002878395.1 Capsicum annuum | reverse complement strand
ATCGTCCCAGTGTGGTCCGTTTAATTTTTTGTGGTCATTTGGGTGGAAAAATGGGCGAAACATTGTGAAGTGGCATTTTTGGGCAGAATTGGTGTGCTATAGCCCACGGTTTTGGAGGTGGGCCTGGGATTCGGGTGTGCTGTGGGCCAAAAATTGATCGGGGAATTTTATGGAAGTTGGGGATCATCCCAATGTGGTTTGTTTAATTTTTTATGGCTATTTGGGTGGACAAACAGGTCAAACAGTACAAATAGGGCATTTTCAGGCTAAATCGGTGTGCTATAACCCAAGGTTTTGGGGGTGGGCCCGAGGTCCAAATGTTTTGTGGGCTAAAAATTGATTGGGGCATGCTAGGGGGGTTGAGGATCATCGTAGTTTGGTCCGTTTAATTTTTTATGGACATTTGGGTGGACGAATTGGTGAAACAGCGTGAATGGGGCATTTTCGAGCCAAATCGGTATGCTATAGGCCACGGGTTTGGGGGTAGGCCCGGGGTCCTGACATGCTGTGGGCCTAAAATTGACTCGGGCATAGCAGAGAGGTTAGGGATCATCCCAGTGTTGTCCGTATAATTTTTTGTGGCTATTTGAAAGGATAAATAGGCAAAACAACAAGAACGGGGCCTTTTCAAGCCAAAACGGTGTGCTATAGCCCACGATTTTGGGGGTGGGCCCAGGGTTCGGGCGTGCTGTGGACCAAAAATTTAACTAGGCATGTCAAGGAGGTTGGGGATCATTCCAATATGGTCCATTTAATATTTTTCTGGCCATTTGGGTGGACAAACAGGCAAACAGCACAAACGGGGCATTTTCTGGCAAAATCGGTGTGCTATAGCCCACTGTTATGGGGGTGTGCTCGGGGTTCGGGCGTGCTATAGGATGAAAATCAAACGGGTCATGCCAGGGATATTGGAGATCATTCCAGCGTGATCCGTTTAATTTTTCGTGGCCATTTGAGTGTATAAATGGGCAAAACGGTGAGAACTGGGCATTTTTGAGCTAAATGGGTATGCTATAACCCATGGTTTTCGCCTGGGGTTAGGGAATGCTGTGGTCTAAAAATCAACCGAGGCATGCCAGCGAAGTTAGAGATCGTTCCAGTGTAGTTCGTTTAATCTTTCATGACCATTTGGGTGGACACACGGGCGATATGATGTGAATGGGGCATTTTGGGCAAAATCAGTGTGCTATAACTCATAGTTTTGAGGGTGGGCTAGGGGTACGGGTGTGCTGTGGGCCAAAAATCGATCGAGGCATGCCAGGGAGGTTAAG
>NW_025893742.1:131992-146395 GCF_002878395.1 Capsicum annuum | reverse complement strand
TGAAATAGCGCGAACGGGGCATTTTCGAGCCAAATCGGTGAGCTATAGCCCACAGTTTTGGGAGTGGGGTGAATGGGCCATTTTCCGAGATTGCTGTGGGCCTAAAATCAACCGAGACCTTCCAAGGAGGTTGGGGATATCCCCAGTGTGGTCCTTTTAATTTTTCATGGTCATTTGAGTGGATAAACGGGCGTAACGGTGCAAACGAGGCATTTTTGGGCCAAATTGGTATGCTATAGCCCAGGGTTTTAGGGGTAGGCTCGGGGTTCGGCCATGCTGTGCGCTGAAAATTGACTGGGACATGCCATAGTGGTTGGGGATCATCCCTGTATGGTCCGTTTAATTTTCCGTGGCCATTTGGGTGGACAAACGGGCGAAATAGCATGAACGAAGCATTTTTAGGTCAAATCAGTGTGCTATAACTCATGGTTTCGGGGGTGGGATCAGCCCAGTGTGGTCTGTGTAATTTTTTGTGGCCATTTGGGTGAAAAATATTTGAAACGGCGTGAACGGGGCCTTTTCGGGCTAAATCGGTATGTTATAGCCTACGGTTTTGGGGGGCGGGATCGGGGTCCAAGCCTATTATTGTCCGAAAATAAACTGAGGCATGCCAGGGAGGTTTAAGATCATCATAGTGTGGTTCGTTTAATTTTTTATGGCCATTTGGGTGGACAAACTGGCGAAACGACGCGAATGAGGTATTTTGGCGCAAAATGGTGAGTTATAGCTTATGGTTTTGGGGTGGGGCTGTGGTTCGGGCGTGTTGTAGGCTAAAAATTGACTGGGGAATGCAGGGATGTTTGGCATAATCCTATTGTGGTCCGTTTAAATTTTTGTGGCCATTTGGGTGGACAAACAGACGAAATTGCGCGAACGGGGTGTTTTTGGGCCAAATTAGTGTGCTATAGCATACGGTTTTAGGGGTGGTACCGGGGTTCGGGCGTGCTGTGGGTCAAAAATCGATTAGGGTCTGCCAGTGAGGTTGGGGATCATTCCAGTGTGGTCTATTTAATTTTTCGTGGCCATTTACGTCAAAAATGGGCAAAACAGCGCGAACGGGGCATTTTAAGGCCAAATCAGTGTACTATATTGCCCATGGTTTTGGGGGTGGGCTTGAGATCCGGGCGTTCAGTGTGTCAAAATCTGACCAGGGCATGCCAATGTGGTTGGGGATCATCCCAGTGTAGTCCGTTTAATTTTGGTTGGTCATTTGGGTGGATAAACGGGCAAAATGGCTCGAATGGGGCATTTTCGGGCCAAATTAGTGTGCTATAGTCCACGGTTTTGGGGGTGGACCCGTGGTCCGAGCATGCTGTGAGCAGAAAGTCAATCGGGTCATGCCTGGGAGGTTGGAGATCATCCAAGTGTGGTCCGTTAAATTTTTTATGGTCATTTATATGGACAAACGGGCAAAACGGCATGAACGGGGCATTTTTAGGCCAAATCGATATGCTATAGCCCACGGTTTCAAGGGTGGGCATGGTGTTCGGGCTTTCTTTATGCCAAAAATTGACCGGGGCGTGCCAGGGAGGTTGGGGATCATCTCAGTGTGGTTCGTTTAATTTTTTGTGGCTATTTGGGTGGATAAATGGGTGAAACAACGCGAACAGGGCATTTTAGGGGTAAATCGGTGTGCTATAGCCTACGATTTATGGGGTGGGCTCGGGGTTTGGGCGTGTTGTAGGCCAAAAATTGACCGTGGTGTGCCAAGGAGGTTGGGGATCATCCCTGTGTGGTCTATTTAATTTTTCATGGCCATTTGGGTATATAAACGGGCAAAACGGTACGAACGACGCATTTTTGGGCCAAATTGTTGTGCTATACGGTTTTGGCCCGGGGTCAGGGTGTGATTTGGGCCAAAAATTTATCAAGGCATGCCAGCGAGGTTGAGAATCATCCCAGTGTGGTTTGTTTAATTATTTGTGACCATTTGGGTGGACACACGAGCGAAACAGCACGAATGGGGAATTTTTGGGTCAAATCGATGTGTATAACTCACGGTTTTGGGGGTGGGACTCGGGTCCAGGCATACTGGGGGATGAAAATTGATTGGGGAGTGCCAGGAGGGTTGTGCATTATCCTAGTGTGGTCCGTTTAATCTTTTGTGGCCAATTAGGTTGACAAACGGGTGAAATGACACGAACGGGGGCATTTTTAGGCCTAATCAGTGTCCTATAACCCACGTTTTCAGGGATGGCCCCTGGATTAGGGCTTTATATGGGCCAAAAATTGATCGGGGCGTGCCAGGAGGTTTTATAATCATCCAGTATGGTCCGTTTAATTTTTTGTGGCCAATTGGGTGGATAAACGGAAGAAACGACGCGAACGGGACGTTCTTTTGTAGTGGAGCCATGGTCCGGGCATGCTATGGGCCAAAAATCAATCGGGGTATGCAAGGAAGGTTGCAAATCATCCCAGTTTGGTCCGATTAATTTTTTGTGGACATTTGGGTGGACAAACGGGCAAAACAATGCGAACGGGGCATTTTCATACCAAATCAGTGTGGATTAGCCCTGGGTTTGGGGGTGGGCCCCGTGTTCGGGCGTGTTGTGAGCCAAAAATTAATTGGGGTATCCCAGAGAGGTTGGGGATCATCCCAATAGTTCTGTTTAATTTTTTGTGGCAATTTGTGAGGACAAGCAGGCGAAACAGCGCGAATGGGATATTTTTGGGCCAAATTAGTATGCTATAGCCCACGGTTTTGGGGGTGGCCCCGGGGTCCGGATATGTTGTGGGATAAAAATCGATTTGGGTATGCTAGGTAGGTTTGGGATCATCCCAGTGTGGCCCATTTAATTTTTCATGGACATTTGAGTGGATAAACCAGCGAAATGACGCAAAAGGGGCATTTTTGTGCCAAATCGGTATGCTATAGCCCACGATTTAGGGAGTGGGCCAGGGGTCCAAGCGTGCTGGGGGCCAAAAATTGACCAGGTCATGATAGGAAGGTTGGGGATCATCCTAATATGGTCCGTTTAGTTTTCCATGGCTATTTGGGTGGAGAAACAGGCGAAACAGCTCAAACAAGACATTTTCGACCTAAATCGGTCTCTATAGCCCATAATTTTGGGGGTGGGCCTGGGGTTTGGGCGTTCTATGGGCCAAAAATTAACCAAGGCATGACAAAGAGATTGGGGATCGTACCAGTATGGTCCATTTTTTTTTTATGTCCAATTAGGTGGACAAACAAGTGAAACGGTTTAAAAAGGGTATTATTGCCCACGGTTTTAGGGTGGGCTCGGGGTCTAGGCGTAATAAGAGACAAAAATTGATCGGGGAATTCCAGGGAGGTTAGGGATCATCCCAGTATGGTCCGTTTAAATTTTTCTGGCCATTTGGGTGGACAAACGGGCGAAACGACGCAAATGGGACGTTTTTAGTCCAAATTGATGTGCTATAGCCCTCAATTTTGGGGATGGACCAAGGGTCCGGGCGTGATGTGGGCCAAAAATCAATCGGGGAATGCCAGGAAGGTTAGGGATCATCTCAATGAGGTCCGTTTAATTTTTCGTGGCCATTTGGGAGGACAATCGGGCGAAACATCATGAATGGGGCATTTTCGGTCCAAATTGGTGTGCTATAGCCCACATATTTGGGGGTGAGCCCGGGGTTCGTGCGTTTTGTGGCCCAAAATTTGACTGGGGTATGCCAGGGTGATTGATGATAATCTCAGTGTGGTCCATAATTTTTTGTGGCCATTTGGATGCACAAACAGGCAAACAGTGCGAACGGGGCATTTTCAGGCGAAATCGTTGTGCTGTAGCTTACTATTAAGGAGGTGGGCCCAGGATCCGAGAATTTTACTATCCCAAAATTGACCGAGGCATGCCAGGGATATTGGAGATCATCCCAAGATGGTCTGTTTAATTTTTTTATGGCTATTTGGGTATATAAATGGGCAAAACGACACGAACGAGGCATTTTCGGGCCAAACTAGTGTGCTATAACCCACGGTTTTGGCTCGAGGTCAGGGCGTGCTGTGGAACAAAAATCGACCAAGGCATTCCAGCGAGGTTAGGGATCGTCCCAGTGTGGTTCATTTAATTTTATGTAATCATTGGGTGGACACATGGGCGAAATGGAGCGAATGAGGCATTTTTGGGCCAAATCGATGTGCTATAACACACGATTTTGGGGGTGGACTCGGGGTCTGGGTGTACTGTGGGACAAAAATCAATCGGGGCATGCCAGGGAGGTTAGGGATCATCCCAGTAAGGTACATTTAATTTTTCGTTGCCATTTGGGTGGATAAATGGGGGAAACGGCGCGAACAGGGCATTTTTGAGACAAATCAGTGTGCTATAACCCACGGTTTTATGGGATTGGCCTGAGGTCTAGGTGTGTTGTGGGCCAAAAATTGATCAGGGCATGCCAGGAGGGTTAAGGATCATCCCAGTGTGGTCCGTTTAATTTTTTGTCTCTATTTGGATGGACAAACGGGCAAAATGACGTGAACAGGGCATTTTCGGTCCAAATCAGTGTGCTATAGCCCTCAATTTTTGGGGTGGGCCTAGGGTCCAGGCATGTTATGGGCCAAAAATCGATCAGGGCTTCCCAGGGAAGTTGGGGATCATCCCAGTATGGTCTGTTTAATTTTTCATAGCCATTTGGTATGACAAACGGGTGAAACGGTGTGAACGGTGCATTTTCGGGCCAAATCGGTGTGCTATAGCCCACGGTTTGTGGGGTGGCCTCGGGGTCTGAATGTTCTGTGGGATGAAAATTGACTTGGTCATACCAGGGAGGCTGGGAATCATCCCAGTGTAGTCCGTTTAAATTTTTGTGGCTATTTAAGTGGACAAACAAGCTAAATGGTGCAAACGGGGCATTTTAGTGCTAAATCGGTGTGCTATAGCCCACTATTTTTGGAGTGAGCCAGGGGTTCGGGCATGCTGGGGGCCAAAAATTGATCAAGGTGCACCATGGAAGTTGAGGATTGTCCCAGTGTAGTCCATTCAATTTTTCATGGCCAAATGGGTGGACAAACGGACGTAACAGTGCGAATGGGGCATTTTTAGGTGAAATCGGTGTGATAAAGCCCACAGTTTCGGGGGTGGCCTCGGGTTCTGGGTGTGCTGTAGGAAAACAATCGACCGAGGAATGATAGAAAGGTTGGGGATCATCCCAATATGGTCTATTTAATTTTTTTTGGGTATTTAGGTGGATAAACTAGTAAAATAGCGCGAATGGGGTATTTTTGGGCCAAATTAGTGTGTTATAGCCCACGATTTCGGGGGTTGGCTTGGGGTCCAGGAGTACTGTGGGCAAATAATTAACTGGGGCATGCCATGGAGGTTAGGGATCGTCCTATTGTGGTACGTTTAATTTTCGTGGCCATTTTGGAGGACTAACGGGCGAAACGATATGAATGAGGCATTTTTGGGCCAAATCGGTGTGCTATAGCCCACGGTTTTGGGGGTGGGCTTGGGGTATGAGCATGTTGTAGGACAAAAATTGATAAAGGCATGCCAGGGAGGTTGGGGATCATCCCAGTGTAGTCTGTATAATTTTTCATGGCCATTTGGGTGGACAAACGGGCAAAACGGCACGATCAGGGTGTTCTTGGACTAAATCGGTGTGTTATAGCCCACAATTTTGGCGGTGATCTTGGGGTTCGAGCATGTTGTGGGCCAAAAATTGATTGGGGCATTCCAGGAAAGTTAGGATCATCCCATTGTAGTCCGTTTAATTTTTTATGGCCATTTGGGTGGATAAACGGGTGAAACGGTGCGAACACTCATTTTTGGGCCAAATCGTGTGCTATAGCCCATGGTTTTGTGGGTTGGCCAAGGTTCAGGTCATGTTGTGGACAAAAAATCAAACGAGGCATGCCAGGGAGATTGGGGATTATCCTAGTATGGTCCGTTTAATTTTTGTGGCCATTTGGGTGGACAAACGGGAGAAGTGACGCAAACGGGGCATTTTTAGGCCAAATCGGTGTGTTATATCCCACGATTTTAGGGTTGGGATGGGGGACTGATATGAGAACAATTACGAATATGGACTTGTAAGTGTGTAAGTTAGGCCCAAGACTTGTTGTGGAAAATGACGTATAAAGAAGGACTTAAAAACACCAAAATCAGCCCATGACTTAAACTTGATGAGAGCCCATTCATTGAAGGGCCTTTTGGTCATCTAACTTCCATTTTGTAATAGCTCTTTAAGGAATATGTTAGGGTTCCATTCAGCAGATTTTGATGATATTCGTGAGTGTAGAACACTTTTAACAAGCTCTCTCTAGATGGAAGAGTGACCAAACCGAAACTAGGGCACTATACAAGGGTGGAATCACTTGTATGTTGTATTTGCTTGGAAACATTGATGCTTGGGAGGTGGAATTCGAACTTGTATCTTTTTAAGAGATAGGTTTATTGTTTTAGGTAGCCTTAAGGGTCCAAGATTGTCCATTCTTGGGTTCTTAAGATTATTTCTTCATGTGGTCTATCTATCTATCCTTTTACTTTCATTGTAATCTTGTTCAGAGTTTGTGTTGTAATCTTGTGTTTTTCTTCTTGTTGTTGAATCTAAATCTTGTAGTCATTGCGTTCACCTTGTTATTTTTGTGTTGCTGCTAATTTGGTGTTGAAAATACAGATCTTTTTCTCATTATTGTGTTGTAGTAGTGAATCCGAGAGTGGTCTCCATCTTGGTCCTCGAATCCTTAAGATTAGTGGACTATTTTGGAGTGTGTTTGGACTATTTTGACGCCATTTCGTGAGTTCCTTGGGCTGTCCCATACCATAATGGTTTTGAGAGTGGGCCGGGGGTCCAAGCGTGTTGTGGGTCGAGCATCGACCGGGGAGTGCTAGGGAGGGTGAGGATCATCCAAGTGCGGTCTGTTTAATTTTTTATGGCCATTTGGATGGACAAACGGGCAAAACGGTGTCAACGGGGCATTTTCAGGGTAAATCGGTGTACTATAGCCCACAGTTTTGGGGGTAGGCCTGGGGTTCGGGAGTGCTGTGGGCCAAAAATCAACCGGGATATGCCAAGGAGGTTGGAGATTATCTCATTACGGTCCGTTTAATTTTTGTGGATATTTGGGGTGGACAAACAGGCGAAATAGCGCGAACAGGGCATTTTTGGGTCAAATCGATGTGCTAAAGCAGACAATTTTGGTGGTGGGCCCGAGGTCTGGGTGTGCTGTGGGTCAAAAATTGACTGGAGCATGTGGGAGAAGTCAGTAATCATCCTAGTATGGTCCGTTTAATTTTTCGTGGCCATTTGGGTGGACAAACGGGTGAAACGGCGCTAACGGGGCATTTTCGACCCAAATCGGTGTGCTATAGCCTGTGGTTTTAGGGGTTTGCCTGGGGTCCGAGCGTGCTATGCGTAGTAAATTAACCAGGGCTTGCTAGGAATATTGAGAATCATCCTAGTGTAGTCCATTTAATTTTTCATGGCCATATGGGTGGACAAACGACGCGAACGGGGTTTTTTCATCCTAAATTGGTGTGCTATAGCCCACAGTTTTGGGGGTGGGAATGGTCTCCGAGCATGATGTAGGCTGAAAATTGACTGAGGCATGTCAGGGAGGTTCAGGATCATCACAGTATAGTCCGTTTAATTTTTCGTGGCTATTTGGGTGGACAAACAGGCGAAACGGTGCGAATAGGGCATTTTTAGGCCAAATTGGTGTGCTATAGCCCACAATTTTGGGGGTGGGCCTGGAGTCTTGGAGTGTTGTGGGTCAAAAATCTACTGAGGCATGCCAGGGAGGTTGGGGTTCATCCCAGTGTGGTTCGTTTAAATTTTCATGTCCATTTGGGTGGACAAACGGGCAAAACGGTGCGAACAGGTCACCTTCAGGCCAAATTGGTGTGCTATAGCCCACAGTTATGAGGATGGTCCCGGGGTTTGGGCTTGCTGTGGGCTGAAAATAGATCAGGACATGCCAGAGAGGTTGGGATCGTTCCAGTATGGTCCGTTTAATATTTCATGACAATTTGTGTGGATAAACGGACAAAAAGAGCATTTTCGGGCCAAATCGGTGTGCTATTTCCCATGGTTTCGAGGGTGGGTCCAGGGTCCAGGTACGCTGTGGGCCAAAAATTGATCGGGGCATGCCAGGGAGGTTAGGGATCATTCCAGTATGGTCCGTTTAATTTTTTGTGACCATTTGGATGGACAAATGGGTGAAACGGTGCGCACGGGGCATTTTCAGGCCAAATCGGTGTGCTATAGCCCACGTTTTTGAGGGTGTTCCCAGGTTTTGAGTGTGCTATGGGTTGAGAATCGATGTGCTATAGCCCACGGTTTTGAGGGTGTGCCCGGGTTTCGAGTGTGCTGTGGGTTGAAAATCAATCGGGGCATGCAAAGGAGGTTGGGGATCATCCTAGTGTGGTCTATTTAATTTTTGTGGCTATTTGGGTGGGAAAATGGGTAAAACGGTGTGAATAGGGTATTTTCGGGCCAAATCGGTGTGCTATAGCCCACCATTTTTGCGGTGGGCCCGATGTATGGGCATGTTGTGGGCCAAAATCTACTGGTGCATGCCAGGGAGGTTAGGGATCCTCCCAGTATGGCTCGTTTAATTTTTTGTGGATATTTGGGTGGACAAATGGGCGAAACGGCGCGAATAGGGCATTTTTTAGCCAAATCGATGTGCTATAGCCCGTGGTTTCAGGGGTGGGCCTGGGGTCCGGGCGTTCTATGGGCCAAAAATCAACGGAGGCGTGCTAGGAATATTGGGGATCATCCCAGTGTGGTCTATTTAATTTTTTGTGTCCATTTGAGTGGACAAACAAGCTAAACGGCATGAACGGGAAAATCGAAGTGCAACAGCCCACGATTTTAGGGGTGAGCGCAGGGTCTGGGCATGTTGTAGGTCAAAAATTGATCGGGGTAGTGTAGTTCCTTTGATTTTTCATAGCCATTTGGGTGAATAAACGGGTGAAACAGTGGGAACGGGGCATTTTCAGGCCATATCGGTGTGCTATAGCCCACGATTTTGGAGGTGGGCATAGGGTCCGGGTGTGCTGTGGGCCAAAAATTTACTGAGGTATGCCAGGGAAGTTGGAGATCATCCCAGTGTGGTCCGTTTTATTTTTCATGGCTATTTAGGTGAACAAATGGGAGAAACAGCATGATTGGGGCATTTTCGAGCCAAATCGGTGTGTCATAGGCTATTATTTTGGGGGTTGGCCTGGGGTCTGGACGTGCTGTTTCCCAAAAATCAATCGGGGTATGCCAGGGAAGTTAAGGATCATACCAGTGTGGACTGTTTAATTTTTCTTTTCCATTTTGGTGGACAAACGGCCGAAACGGCCCAAATGGTGCATTTTCGAGCCAAATCGATATGCTATAGACAATGGTTTTAAGGGTGGGCCCAGGGTTCAGGCGTGCTGTGGGATGAAAATCACTGGGACATACTAGGGAGGTTAGGGATCATCCTAGTGTGGTCCATTTAATTTTTCATGGCCATTTAGGTGAAAAAATGGGCAAAATGGTGCGAACGGGGCATTTTTGGGCTAAATTGGTGTGCTATAGACAACGATTTTGAGGGTGGGCCCGGGGTTCAAGTATGTTGTGGGCCTAACATCAATTAGGGAGTGATAGGGAGGGTGAAGATCGTCCTAGTATGGTCCGTTTAATTTTTCATGTCCATTTGAGTGTACAAATAGGCATAACGGCGCGAACGGGGCATCTTCGGGCCAAATCAGTGTGCTATAGCCTGTGTCTGGCCATACTGTGGGCCCAAAATTGACTGGGGCATGCCAAGGAGGTTGGGTATAATCCCATTGCAGTTCGTTTAATTTTTTGTGGTTATTTGGGCAGACAAATGGGCAAAACGGCGTGAACATGGCATTTTTGAGTCAAATCGGTGTGCTATAGCCCAAGGTTTTGGGGGTTGGCCCGGGGTCCGTGTGTGCTATGGGCCAAAAATGGACTGGAGCATGAAACAGATGTTGGGAATCATCACAGTGTGGTCTGGTTAATTTTTCATGGCCATTTTGGTGGATAAATGGGTGAAACGGCGTGAACGAGGCAGTTTCAGGCAAAATCGATGTGCTATAGCCCGTGGTTTTGGGGGTAGGCCTAGGTTTCAAGCGTGATATGGGTTGTAAATTAATTGGGGCATGCCAGGAATATTTAAAATCATCCTAGTATGGTCCGTTTTATTTTTCGTCGCCCATTGGGTGGACAAACGGGTGAAACAGCGTGAATGGGGCATTTTCGGGCCAAATCAATATGCTATAGCCTACGGTTTTAGGGGTGGTCCGGGGGTTCGGGTGTGCTGTAAGAAAAAAATTGGTCGAGGCGTTCTAGGGAGGTTGGGGATCGTCCCAGTATGGTTTGTCTAATTTTTTGTGGCCATTTTGGCGGAAAAATGGGCGAAATAGCACAAACGGGGCATTTTTGGGCCATATCGGTGTGCTATAGTCCACAGTTTTGGGGGTGCGCACGGGGTCTGGGTGTGCTGTGGGGAAAAAATCAACCGGGGCATGCCAGGGATGACAAACGTGCAAAATAGCAAGAACAGAGTATTTTTTGGCCTAATTGGTGTGCTATAGCCTACTATTTTGGGATCGGGGTCCGGGCGTGTTATGGGCCAAAAATCAATCGGCGCATTCTAGGACGGTTAGAGATTATCCCAGTGTGGTCTATTTAATTATTCTTGGCCATTTTAGTAGACAAACAGGTGAAACGGCATGATGGGGAATTTTTAGGCCAAATCGATGTGCTATAGCCTAAGGTTTCGTGGGTGGGCCCAGGGTCCAGGCATGCTGTGGACTAAAATTGACCGTGTCATGCCAAGGAGGTTGGGGATCATCCCAGTGTGGTTCGTTTAATTTTTCGTGGCCATTTGTGTGGACACAAGGGTAAAACGGCGCGAATAGGGCATTTTTAGGCCAAATGGTGTGCTATAGTCCACGATTTTAGGGGTGGGCTCGAGGTCTAGGAATGTTGTGGGGAAAAGTGGACTGGGCCATACTAGGGAGGTTAGGGTTCATTCCATTGTGGTCTGTTTAATCTTTCGTGGCTATTTGGGTGGACAAACGGGCGAAATGACGCAAACGACGAGTTTTCAGGCCAAATTGGTGTGCTATAGCCCACATTTTTAGGGGTGAAGCCGGGTTCTGGGCGTGCTGTAGGAAAAAAAATTGATCGGGGCATGCCAGGGAGGATTGGGATCATCTCTGTGTCATTTATTTAATATTTTGTGGCCATTTGGGTGGACAAATGAGCGAAATGGCACGTACAGGGCATTTTTGGGCCAAATCGATGTGCTATAGCCCACGATTTCAGGGGTGGGCTAGAGGTCCGGGCCTGCTGTGTGCCAAAATCAACCTGAGATCGTCCTAGTGTGGTACCTTTAATTTTTTGTGGCCATTTGGTAGGACAAACAGGCAAAACGGCATGAACGAGGCATTTTGGGGCCAAATGGGTGTGCTATAGCACACAATTTTGAGGGTGGGCCTAGGGTTAGAGCATGCTGTGGGCGAAAAATCAATCGGGGCATGCCAGGGAGGTTGGGGATCGTCCTAGTATAGTCCGTTTAATTTTTTGTGCACATTTGGGTAGACTAACGAGCAAAACAGCATGAACGGGGCATTTTTAGGCTAAATTGGTATGCTATAATAGCCCAAGATTTCGGGGGAGGGCCCGGGTCCAGGCGTGCTGTGGGTCAAAAATTGACTGAGGCGTGCTAGGAAGGTTTGGGATTATCTTAGTGTGGTCCATTTAGTTTCCCGTGGCCATTTAGGTGGACAAACAGGTGAAATAGCATAAACGAGGTATCTTTGGGATAAATCGGTGTGCTATAGCCCACGGTTTTGGGGTGGGCTCGGGGTCCGGGCGTGCTGTGGGCCGAAAATCGACCAGAGCATGCCAGGGAGATTGAGGATCATCCCAGTATGGTTTGTTTAATTCTTAGTGGCTATTTGGATGGAAAAATGTGCTAAACGGCGTGAACAAGGCATTTTTGGGCCAAATCGATGTGCTATAGCCCACGGTTTTGGGGGTGGGCCTGGGTTTCGGGCATGGTGTGGGCCAAAAATTGACTGGGGAGTGCCAGGGAGCTTGGGGATCATCCTAGTTTGGTTCGTTTAATTTTTCATGTTAATTTGGGTGGACACACAGGCAAAACGGCGTGAACGGGGCATTTTTGGGCCAAATAGGTGTGCTTAGCCTATGGGCCCGGGGTTCAGGCACAACGATGCAATTATCAGGGGTGCTTTATGGGTCAAAAATTGATTGAGGCAAGCCAAGCAGGTTGGGGATCATCCCAGTATGGTTCGTTTAATTTATCGTGGTCATTTGGGTGTACAAACGGTCAAAACGATACAAACGGTGCATTTTTTAGCCAAATTGGCATGCTATAGCCTACGATTTTGGGGGTGAGCCCTATGTCCAGGCATTTTGTGGGCCAAAAATCAACCGGGGTATGCCAGGGAGGTTGGGAATCATCCTAGAATGGTCTGTTTAATTTTTCGTGGCCATTTAGGTTGACAAACTGGTGAAAAGGTGCGAACGAGGTATTTTCGTGCCAAATCGTGTGTTATAGCCCACGATTTTGGTAGTGGACCTGGGTTCTGGGCATGTTGTGGGCTGAAAATTTTCTAAGGTGTACCAAGGAGGTTGGGGATCATCCCAGCATGGTCCGTTTAATTTTTCGTGGCCATTTAGGTGGACAAACAGATGAAAAGGCATGAACGGGACATTTTTTGGCAAAATCGGTGTGCTATAGCCCATGGTATTAGGGATGGGCCCGAGGTACGGGCGTGCTGCGGGCCAAAAATATATCGAGGCATGGTAGGGAGGTTGGAGATTATCCCAGTGTGGTCTGTTTTATTTTTAGTGGCCATTTTGGAGGACAAACGGGTGAAATAGAGCGAATAGAGCATTTTTAGGCCAAATCAGTGTTCTATAGTCGACAGTTTTAGGGGTGAGCCCAGGGTTCAGGCATGCCAAGGAGGTTGGGGATCGTCCCAGTGTGGTCGGTTTAATTTTTTGTGTCTATTTAGGTGGACAAACAGGTAGAATGGTGCGAACACAACATATTTAGACAAAATTGATTTGCTATATCCCACAGTTTTGAGGGAAGGCCCGAGGCCTAATCGTGCTATGGGTTAAAAATCAATCGAGGCGTGCCAGTGAGGTGAAGGATCATCCCAGTATGGTCTGTTAAATTTTTTGTGTCCATTTGGATTTAAAAACGGGTAAAACAGCATGATCGGTGCATCTTCCGGCCAATTCAGTGTGCTATAGCCTACGATTTTGGGGTTAGACTTGGTGTTCGGGCGTGCTGTAGGTCAAAAATCCACTGGGGCATGCCAGCGAGGTAGGAGATCATCCCAGTATGGTCAATTTAATTTTTCGTTCCCATTTGGGTGGACAAACAGGCTAAACGGTATGAACGGGGCATTTTCGGGTTAAATTTGATGTGCTATAGCCTACGGTTTTGGGGGTGGGCCCAGTGTTCGGGCATGTTGTGGCCTAAAAATAGATCGGGGTATGCCAGAGAGGTTTCGAATCATCCTAGTGTGGTCCGTTTAATTTTTCGTGGCCATTTGGGTGGACAAACGAAAGAAACAGCGGGAACTGGGCATTTTCAGGCGAAATCGGTGTTCTATAGCCCCAGATTTTGGGGGTGTGCGCGGGGTCCGGGAGTTTTGTGGGTCAAAAATTGACCGAGATATGTCAGAGAGGTTAGGATAGTTCCAGTATGGTCCGTTTAAGTTTTTGTGGCCATTTGGGTGGACAAACGGGTGAAACGGCGTGAATGGGGCATTTTTTAGCCAAATCGGTGAACTATTACCTATGGTTTTATGGGTGGGCCTCAGATCCGAGAGTGATTTAGGGAAAAAATTAACCGGAGCATGCAGGGAGGTTGGGGATCATCACAGTGTGGTTCGTTAAATTTTTCATGGCCCTTTGGGTGGACAAATGGGTTAAACGACTCAAATGAGGAATTTTCGAACCAAAACGGTGTGCTATTACCCACGGTTTTAGGGGTAGGCCTACGGTGCAGGCATAATTTGGGCCAAAATTAACCAGGGCATGCCAAGAAGGTTGGGGATCATTCCAGTGTGGTCCGTTTAATTTTTTATGGCTATTTGGGTGTACAAACAGGCGAAACGGTGGTAACGGGGCTTTTTTGGACCAAATTAGTGTGCTATAGCCCACGGTTTCGGGGATGGGCCCGGGGTCAGGGCATGTTGTGGGCGAAAAATTGACTGAGGCATGACAAGGAGATTGGGGATTATCCCAGTGTTGTCGTTTAAATTTTCATAGCCATTTGGGTGGACAAACGGGCGAAATGGTGTATTTTTGGGCCAAATCGGTGTGTTATAGCCCACGGTTTTAGGGTGGGCTCGGGGTTTGGGTTTGTTGTAGGCCCATAATTGAGTGGGGCATGCCAAAGAGGGTGGGTATCATCCCAGTATGGTCCGTTTAATT
>NW_025893742.1:117239-128992 GCF_002878395.1 Capsicum annuum | reverse complement strand
GCCATTTTGTTGACAAATGGGCAAAATGACGCGAACAGGGCATTTTTAGGCTAAATTGATGAGCTATAGCAGACGGTTTTGGGGGTGGGCTCAGGGTCCGGGTGTTTTGTGGGCAAAAAATCAACTGAGGCATGCGAGAGAGGTTTGAGATCATCCCAGTGTGGTCCATTTTATTTTTTGTGGCTATTTCGGTGGACAATCGGGTGAATCATCGCGAATGGGGTATTTTGAGCCAAATCGGTGTACTATAGACCACGATTTTGGGGGTGGGCTCGGGTTTTGGGTGTTTTGTTGGACAAAATAGATCGGGGTATGCCAAGGAGGTTAAGGATCATCCCATTTTGGTCCATTTATTTTTTGGTAGCCATTTGGGTAGACAAACGGGTGAAACGGTGCAAACTGGGCATTTTCGTGCAAGGTCAGTGTGCTATAACGCATGATTTCAAGGGAGAGCCCAGAGTATGAGTGTGTTGTTGGCCGAAATTCAACCGAGGCATGCCAGGGAGGTTGGGGATCATCCTTATGTGGTTCGTTTAATTTTTCGTGGCCATTTGGGTGGACAAACGGGCTAAACGGCGTGAACAGAGCATTTTTGGGATAAATCAGTGTGCTATTTCCCATGGTTTTGGGGGTGGGATCGGGTTTCGGGCGTACTGTGGGCAAAAAATTTACCAGGGCATGTAAGGGAGGTTGGGGATCATCCCAGTATGTTCTGTTTAATTTTTTGTGTCTATTTGGGTGGACAAACGGGAGAAACGGCTTAAATGGGGCATTTTAGAGCAAAATCGATATGTTATAGCTCACGGTTTTAAAGGTGGGCATGGGGTCTGGGCGTGCTGTGCTCTAAAAATCATTCGGGGAGAGCAAAACAGTGTGAAAGAGGCATTTTGAGCCAAATCGATGTGCTATAATAGCCCATGGTTTTGGGGGTAAACTCTGGTCCGGATGTGCTGTGGGTTGAAAATCAACCGAGGCATGCCAGGGAGGTTGGAGATCATCCCAGTGTGGTCCGTTTAATTTTTTGTGGCCATTTAGGAGGACAAACAGGACAAATGGCACGAACGGGGCATCTTTGAGCCAAATCAGTGTGCTATAGCCCACGAGTTTAGGAGTGGGCTCGGGGTCCGGGCGCCCTGTGGGCTGAAAATTGATTAGGGCGAGCCAGGGAGGTTGGTGATCATTCCAGTGTGGTTCGTTTAATTCTTCGTGGCTATTTGGGTGGAAAAAGGGCTAAACGGCATGAACAGGGCATTTTGGGCCAAATCAGTGTGCTATTGCCCACAATTTTGGGGGTGGGCCTAGGGTTCGGGCGTGATGTGGGATAAAAATTGACCAAGTCATTCCAGTTAGAGTGGGGATCATTCCATTGTGGTCTGTTTAATTTTTCATGGCAATTTGGTTGGACGAACGGGTAAAACAGCGCGAATGGGGCATTTTCGGGCCAAATCAGTGTGTTGTAGCCCATGGTTTTGGGGATGGGACCGGGGTTCGATCATGTTGTGGGCCAAAAATAAATTGAGGCATGCCAAGGAGGTTAGGGATTATCTCTGTGTAGTTCATTTCATTTATCGTTGCTATTTGGGTAGGCAAATAGGTAAAACAACGCGAATGGGGCATTTTCTAGCCAAATCCGGGTCAGGGCATACTGTGGGCCAAAAATTAATCAGGGCATGTCAGGGAGGTTGGGGATCATCCTAGTATGGTTCGTTTAATTTTTCATGGCCATTAGGGTGGACAAATGGATGAAATGACGTGAACGGGGCATTTTTGGGACAAATCGATGTGCTACAGCCCACGGTTTTATGGATGGTCTCGATGTCCGGTCATGTTGCGGGCCAAAAATAGACTGAGGCATGCCAGGGAGGTTGGGGATCAGACCAGTATGGTCTATTTTATAAGGTGTGTGCCTGGGGTTCGAGCATGCTGTGGGTCAAAAATCGATCAAGGCATGATAGGAAGGTTAGGATCGTCCTACTGTGATCCGTGCGTGATTTGGACCAAAAATCGGTGTAATATTACACACAGTTTCTTTTAGCCACATTGGTGTACTATTACCTACGGTTTCAAGGGTGGGCCTCGGGTTCGGGCGTGATTTGGACCAGAAATTGACCAGGGCATGCCAGGGAGGCTGGGGATCATCCCAGTATGGTCCATTTAATTTTTTATGACTATTTGGATGGACAAACGGGTGAAATGGCTCGAACAGGGCATTTTCAAGCCAAATTGGAGTGCTATTACCCACGGTTTCAGGTTGGGCCCAGGGTACGACCATGGTTAAAGCCATAAATTGATCGGGGCATGCCACGAAGGTTGGGGATCATCCCAGTGTGGTTCGTTTAATTTTTCTTGGCCATTTGGGCTTACAAACCAGCAAAACAGCTTAAAAGGGGCATTTTTAGGCCAAATTGGTGTGCTATATCTCTCGATTTTGGGGGTGGACCCGTGGTTCGGGCGTGTTGTGGGCTGAAAATCGATCGAGGCATGCCAGGGAGGTTTGGAATCGTCCTAGTGTGGTTTGTTTAATTTTTTCTTCACATTTGGGTGGACAAACGGGCAAACGGCGCGAATGGGGCATTTTTGGGCCAAATCGGTGTGCTATAGCCCACGGTTTTAGGGGTGGGCCTAGGGTTCGGGCATTCTTTGGGACAAAAATTGATCAGGGCATGCAAAGGAGGTTGGCGATTATTCCAGTTTGATTCGTTGAATTTTTCATCTCCATTTGGGTGTACAAACGGGCAAAATGGTGCGAACGGGGCATTTTTGGGCCAAATCAGTATGCTATATCCTATGCTTTTAGGGGCGGGCTTGGGATTCAAGCGTGCTTGGGTCAAAAATCAATCGAGGCATGCCAGGGAGGTTGGGGATCATTCTACTGTGGTCCGTTTAATTTTTTGTGGCCATTTTAGTGGACAAATGGGTGAAACGGCGAGAACAGGCCATTTTTGGGCCAAATCGGTAAGCTATAGCCCACGGTTTTGGGGATGGGCTTGGCGTCGGCGCGTGCTGTGGGCCGAAAATCAATCGAGGCATGCCAGGGAGGTTGGGGATCGTCCAAGTATAGTTTGTTTAATGTTTCGTGGCCATTATGGTGGACAAATGGGTCAAACGGCGAGAACGAGGTATTTTTGTGCCAAATCGATCAGCTATGTCCTACGGTTTTGGGGAAGGGATAGGGGTACGAGCGTGCTGTGGGCCAAAAATCAACCGGGGTGAACCAAGGAGGTTGGAGATCATCCCAATATGGTCCGTTTTATTTTTTGTTGCTATTTTGGTGGACTAACGAGCAAAACAGCATGAATGGGGTATGTTTGGCCAAAACCGGTGTTGTATAGCCCACGATTTTAGGGGTGGGCCCAGTGTTTGGGTGTTCTGTGGGATGAAAATCAATCGAGGAATGCCAGGGGAGTTGGAGATCTTCCCAGTGTGGTTCGTTTAATTTTTCATAGCTATTTGGGTAGACAAGCGGGCAAAACAGTGAGAATGGTGCATTTTCAAGCAACATCGGTGTGCTATAGCCTACTGTTTGGGCGTAGGCCCAGGTTTCGCATGTGCTGCAGGCCGAAAATCAATCGAAGTATGCCAGGGAGGTTGGGGATCACCCAGTATGGTCCGTTTAATTTTTCAAGGCCATTTGGGAGGACAAACAAGCAAAACAGCGCAAACTGGGCATTTTTGGGTCAAACCGATGTGCTATAGCCCACAGTTTCGGGCGTGGACCCGGGGTCCAGATGTGTTGCCATCCAAATATTGACTGAGGCATTCCAGGGAGGTTGGAGATCATTCTAGTAAGGTTCATATAATTTTTTGTGGCCATTTAGGTGGACAAACGAGCGAAACGACGCGAACGGGGCATTTTCAGGCTAAATCTTTGTGTTATAGCCCACAGTTTCGAGGGTAGGATAGGGATTCGGGCATTATTTGCCTAAAAATTGACTGGGGAATGCCAGGGAGTTTGGGGATCATCTGAATACGGTCCGTTTAAGTTTTTATGACTATTTGGGTGGAAAAACAGCCTAATTGCGCATTTTTGGGCCAAATCGGTGTGCCATAGCCAACGATTTTGGGGGCGGCCCCGGGGTTCGGGCGTGCTGTGGGCCAAAAATTAATCGGGACATGCCAGGGAGGTTGGGGATCATCCCAGTGTATTCCATTTAATTTGTAGTGGCTATTTGGGTGGACAAAACGGCGAAACAGCACGAACTGGCCATTTTTGGGCCAAATCGGTATGCTATAACCCATGGTTTTGGGGATGGTCTTGGGGTTCGAGAGTGTTGTGGGCCGAAATTTGATTGGGGCATTCCAGGGAGGTTGGGGATCGTCCCAGTATGGTCCGTTTAATTTTTCGTGGCTATTTGGGTGGACAAACGAGCGAAACTATACAAATGAGGCATTTTTAGTCTAAATTAGCATGTTATTGCCCACGGTTTTAGGGTGGGCCTAATGTCCGGGCGTGTTGTAGACCAAAAATTAACCGAGGCATGCCATTGAAGTTGTGGATTGTCCCAGAATGGTTCGTTTATTTTTTCATCACCATTTGGGTTAACAAACGAGCGCAACAGCGCAAACGGGGAATTTTCGAGCCAAATCGTGTGTTATATCCCACGATTTGGGCGGTGGGCCTGGGGTCCGGGCGTGCTGTAGGTCTAAAATCAATTGAAGCATGCTAGGGAGGTTGGGGATTGCCCCAGTGTGGTCCGTTTAATTTTTCAAGGTCATTTGGGAGGACAAAAGAGCAAAATTGCGCGGACGGGGCATTTTTTGGTCAAACCGATGTGCTATAGCCCACAGTTTCGAGCGTGAGCCCGGGTCCTGATGTGTTGTCATCCAAAAATCAATTGAGGCATTCCAGGGAGGTTGGAGATCGATCTAGTGTGGTTCATTTAATTTTTTATGGCCATTTAGGTGGACAAACGGGCGAACGGGGCATTTTTGCGCCAAATCTTTGTGTTATAGCACACGGTTTTGAGGGTAGGATAGGGGTTCGGGAGTTATGTAGCCCAAAAAATGACCAGGGAATGCCAGGGAGTTTGGGGATCATCCCAGTGTGGTCCGTTTAATTTTTTGTGACCATTTGGGTGGAAAAACAGGCTAAACGGCGCGAACGACGCATTTTCGGGCCAAATCCATGCGCCATAGCCAATGGTTTTGGTGTTGGACCTGGGGTTCGGCCGTGTTGTGGGCCAAAAATTAACCGGGACGTGCCATAGAGGTTGGGGATCATCCCAGTGTAGTTCGTTTAATTTTTAGTGGCTATTTGGGTAGACAAACCGGCGAAACAGCGCGTATTTGCCATTTTTGGGCCAAATTGATATGCTATAACCCATGGATTTGGGGGTGGTCTCGGGGTTCGAGAGTGTTTTGGGCCAAAAATTGATCGGGGCATGACAGGGAGGTTGGGGATTGTCCCAGTATGGTTCGTTTAATTTTTCACTGCATTTGGGTGGACAAACGAGCGAAACGGTACAAACAAGCCATTTTTGGTCTAAATTGGCAAGCTATAGCCCACGATTTTAGGGGTGGGCCAGGTGTTCGTGCGTGTTGTGGACCAAAAATTGACCGAGGCATGCCAAGGAGGTTGTGGATCATCCCAGAGTGGTCCGTTTAATTTTTCATCGCCATTTGGGTTGACAAACGGGTGGAACAGTGCAAACGAGGCATTTTCGAGCAAACCGTGTGTTATAGCCCATGATTTAGGCGGTGGGCCTGGGTTCCGGGCGTGCTGTAGGTCAAAAATCAATTGGGGCATTCCCCGGAGGTTGGGGATCATCCCAGTGTGCTTCGTTTGATTTTTCGTCGCCATTTGGGTGGAAAATGGATGAAACAGCGCAAACGGGGCATTTTTGGGCCAAATTGGTGTGCTATAGCTCACGGTTTTAGGGATGGGCTCAGGGTCCGAGCGTGCTGCAGGTTTAAAATCGATCGAGGCATACTAGGGATTTTTGTGATTATCCTATTGTAGTCCGTTTAAATTTTTGTGGCCATTTATATGGACAAATGAGTGAAACGGCACGAACGGGGAATTTTTGGGCCAAATCGATGATCTATAGCCCACGGTTTGGGCATGGGCCTGAGGTCCGGACATTTTGTGGGCTAAAAATCAACCGAGGAATGCCAAAGAGATTGGGGATCATTCCAGTATGGTATGTTTCATTTTTTATGGCCATTTATGTGGAAAAACAGGCAAAATGGGGTGAACGAGGCACTTTCGGCCCAAATCGGTGTACTATATCCCACGGTTTTAGGGGTGGGCCCAGGGTTCGATTGTGTTTTGGGCCAAAAATTGATCGGGGCAAGCCACTAAGGTTGGGAATCATCCTAGTGTGGTCCGTTTAATTTTTAGTTGCCAT
This sequence comes from Capsicum annuum, assembly GCF_002878395.1. Classification (NCBI taxonomy): domain Eukaryota; kingdom Viridiplantae; phylum Streptophyta; class Magnoliopsida; order Solanales; family Solanaceae; genus Capsicum; species Capsicum annuum. The sequence goes on along the minus strand of NW_025893742.1, from coordinate 122,645 downwards.
TTGGTGGGAAAAACAGGCAAAATAGGATGAACGTGGCATTTTGGGGCCAAATTGGTGTGCTATAGCCCACTATTTTGGGGGTGGGCCTGGGGTTTGGGCTTTTTTTGCGCTAAAAATTGATTGGGGCATACCAGGGAGGTTGGGGATCATCATAGTGGGGTCCGTTTAATTTGTTTATGGCCAATTTCGTGGACAAACGGGCAAAATAGAATGAACGGGGTATTTTTGGGGCAAATCAGTGTGTGTTAGCCCACGATTTTGGGGGTGGACCCAAGGTCCAGGCGTGCTGTGGTCGAAAAATTGATCAGGGCGTGCCAGGGATGTTGGGGATTGTACTAGTATGGTTCGTTTAATTTTTTACGGCCATTTGGGTGGACAAACGGGCGAAATGGTGTGAACAGGGCATTTTCGAACCAAATCTTTGTGCTATAGCCCACGGTATCGTGGATGGGCCCGAGGTTCGGGCGTGCTATAGGCCAAAAATTTATCGGGGCGATCCAGGGAGGTTAGGAATTATGCCATTGTGGTTCGTTAAATTTTTCGTGGCCATTTAGGTGGTCAAACGGGGGAAAAGGTATGAACGGGGCATTTTTGGGCCAAATAGGTGTGCTATAGCCCGAGGTTTTAGGGGTGGGCCCAAATTTCGAGCGTGTTATGGGATAAAAATTGACCGAGGCATACCAGGGAGGTTGTGGATCATCCCAGTATGGTCCGTTTAATTTTTTGTGGCCATTCAAGTGGACAAACAGGCAAAACGGCGTATTTTCGAGCTATATCGGTGTGTTATAGCTCATGGTTTTGGGGGTGGACCTGGGGTCCGGGCGTTTTGTGGACTGAAAATCAACTGTGGCATGCCAGGAAGGTTGGGTATCTTCCCAGTGTGGTCTGTTTAATTTTTTGTGGCCATTGAGGAATTTTCAGGCTCAATCGGTGTGCTATAGACTATAGTTTTGGGGGTGGGCGTAGGGTTCGGGTGTGCTGTGGGCCAAAAATTGATTGGGGCATGGCACGATGGTTGGGGATCATCCTAGTATAGCTTATTTAATTTTTTGTGGCCATTTATGTAGACAAACGGGTGAAATGGCACGAATGGAGCATTTTTGGATCAAATCGGTATGATATAGCCCACGATTTTGGGGGTGGGCCCAGGGACCGGGTTTACTGTTGGCTAAATATAGACCAAGGCATGTCAGGAAGTTTGGTGATCATCCCTGTATGTTTTTTTTAATTTTTTAGTTACCAATTGAATGGAGAAACGGGCAAAACAGTGCGAATGGGGCATTTTGGGCAAAGTTGGTGTGCTATAGCCCACGGTTTTTCGGGAAGGGCTCAGGGTCAAGGCATTCAATGGGTCGAAAATTGACTGGGGCATGCCAGGGAGGTTGAGGATCATCCCAGTATGTTCCGTTTAATTTTTTATGGCCATTTGGGTGGAAAAATGGGTAAAACGGGGCATTTAAGGGACAAATCGGTGTGCTATAGCCCACAATTTCAGGTGGGCCTAGGTCCACATGTTCTGTTGGCTAAAAATCAACTGAGGCATGTCAAGGAGGTTAGGGATCATCCCAGTATTGTCCGTTTAATTTTTTGTGGCCATTTGGCTGGACAAACTGGTGAAACAGCAAGAACGAAGCATTTTCGGTCCTAATTGGTGTGCTATAGTTCATGATTTCAGGGGTAGGCTCAGGGTATGGTCGTGCTGTGGGCGAAAAATCGACCGAGGAATGCCAAGGGGGTTGGGGATACTCCCAGTGTGGTTCGTTTACTTATTCCTGGCCATTTGGGTGGACCAACGGGTGAAACAGCGGTAACGAGGCATTTTAGGACTAAATCGGTGTGCTATAGCCCACGGTTTTGGGGGTGAACCTAGGGTCCGGGCGTGCTGTGAGCCAAAAATCGATCGAGGTATGACATGGAGGTTGGGCATCATCCCAGTATGGTCTGTTTATTTTTCGTGGCCATTTGGATGAACAAATTGGCGAAACGGAACGAACGAGGCATTTTCGGGCAAAATCGATGTGCATAGCCCACATTTTTAGGGGTGTCCCCGGGTTCGAGCATGATGTAGGCCAAAAATAGATGGAGGCATGCCAGGGAGGTTGGAGATAATCCCAGTATGGTTCATTTAATTTTTTGTGGCCATTTGGGTGGACAAACAGGCTAAACGGCGCAAACAGGTCATTTTTGGGCCAAATTGGTGTGCTATAGCTCACGGTTTCGGGGTTGGGCCCAAGGTCCGGGCGTGCTGTCGGCCCAAAACTGATCGGGGCATTTCAGGGAGTTTGGTGATCATCCCAGTGTGGTCCGTTTATTTTTTCGAAGATATTTCGGTAGACAATCTGGCAATACAGTTTCGGGCCAAATCGATATGCTATAGCCCACGGTTTCGGGGGTGGTCTCGAGGTTCGAGCGTCCTATGGGTCGAAAATTGATCGGGGCATGCCAGGGAGGTTGTTGATCATCACAGTGTGGTCCGTTTAATTTTTCATGGCTATTTGGGTGTATAAACGAGTGAAACAGCAGGAATAGGGCATTTTTGGGGCCAAATTGGTATGTTATAGCCTACAATTTTTGGGGTTGGCTTTGGGTTTGAGCGTGCTGAGGGCCAAAAATCAGCAGGAGCATGCCAGGGAGGTAGGGTATTTTTGAGCCAAATTGGTGTGCTATAGCCCACGGTTTTGGGGCTGCGACGGAGGTCCAGGCGTGCTATGGGCGAAAAATCAATTGGGGCATGACATGGAGGTTGGGGATTATCCCATTGTGGTCCGTTTAATTTTTTGTGGCCATTTGGGTGGACAAATAGGCAAAACAGCGTGAACGGGGTATTTTCGGGCTAAATTGGTGTGCTATAGCCCATGGTTTCCAGGGTGGGTTTGGGGTTCGGGCGTGCTGTGGGTCAAAAATTGACTGAGGCATGCCAGGGAGGTTGGGAATCATCCTAGTGTAGTTTGTTTAATTTTTCGTGTCCATTTAGTTGGACAAACGGGAGAAATGGCGCGAACGAGGCATTTTTAAGCCAAATAGGTGGGCTATAGCCCATGGTTTTGGGAGTGGGCCCAGGGTCCCAATGTAGTTCGTTTAATTTTTCGTGGCTATTTGGGTGGAGAAACGGGCAAAACGGCCCAAACAGGGCATTTTTCGACCAAATCGGTGTCCTATAGCCCACAATTTTCCGAAGGGCCTATAGTTCGAGCGTTCTGTGAGCCAAAAATTGTTCGATGCATGCCAGGGATGTTGGGGATCATCCCACTATGATCCGTTCAATATTTTGTACCCATTTGGGTGGACAAACGGGCAAAAAGATGTAAATAGGGCATTTTAGGGCCAAATCGGTGTGCTATAGCCCACGGTTTTGAGGGTGGGCTCAGGGTCCAGGTGTGCTCTGAGCCAATTTGGTGTGTTATAGCCAATGATTTAAGTGGTGGGCTTGGGGTTTGAGCGTGCTGAGGATCAAAAATCGACCAGGGCATGCCAGAGAGGTTGGGGATCATCCCAATATGATCTTTTTAATTTTTTGTGTCCATTTGGGTGGAAAAACGGGCAATACAGCGTGAACGAGGAATTTTTGGGCCAAATCGGTGGGCTATAGCCCATGGTTTTAGGGGTGGGCCGGGAGTCCGGGCGAGCTGTGAGCCGAATATCGACCAGGGTGTGTCAGGGAGGTTGGGGATCATCCCAGTGTGGTCCATTTAATTTTTCATGGCCATTTATGTGGACAAACAGGCAAAACGGCACGAATGGGGCTTTTTTTGGCCTAATCAGTGAGCTATAGCCCATATTTTTGGGGGTGGGCACGGGGTCCGGGCATGCTGTGGGCCGAAAATTGGTCGGGGCATGCTAGGGAGGTTGTGGAATATCCATGTGTGGTCCGTTTAATTTTTCGTGGCCATTAGGTGGAGAAACAGGTGAGAAGATGATAACGGAGCATTTTCAAGCCAAGTCGATGTGCTATAGCCCACGATTTTGGGGGTGGGCCAGGGTTCCGGGAAATCTATGGGCAAAAAATTGATTGGGGCATGCCATGTAGTTCGGGGATCATCCCAGTGTGGTTTGTTTAATTTTTCATTGCCATTTGGGTGGACAAACGGGCGAAAGGGTGTGCTACTGCCCACATTTTTGGGGGTGGGCCCGGGGTCCAGGTGTTCTGTCTGCTGAAAATTTACCTAGGCATGCCAGAGAAATTGGGGATCATCCCAGTGTGGTCCATTTAATTTTTTGGAAGGACAAACGAGCGAAAGGGTGCGAAAGGGGCATTTTTGAGAAAAATCGATGTGCTATAGCCCATGGTCTCTTAGGGTGGGCCTGGGGGCCGGGAATGCTGTGGGCTAAAAATCGACCGTGGTATACCAGGGGGGTTGAGGATCGTCCCATTGTGCTCCGTTTAATTTTTTGTGGCCATTTGAGTGGTCAAACATGTAAAACGGTGCGAACGGAGCATTTTCAGACCGAATCGGTGTACTTTAGCCCACGGTTTTGGGGGTAGGCCTAGGATTCGGGAGTGTTGTTGGCCAAAAATAAATCAGGGCATGCCAGGGATGTTGGGGATCATCCCAGTGTGGTTTGTTTAATTTGTCATGGCCATTTGGATGGATAAACGAGCAAAACAGCATGAACGGGGCATTTTCGGGCAAAATCGGTATGCTATATTCCATGGTTATGGGAGTGGGCTCGGGGTCTAGGCGTGCTGTGGGACAAAATCTATTGGGGTATGCCAGGGATGTTGGGGATCGTGTCAGTGTGGTCCTTTTATTTTTCTGTGGCCATTTAGGTGGATAAACGGGCGAAACGGCGTGAATGGGGCATTTTCAGGCTAAATCAGTGTGCTATAGCCCACAGTTTAGAGGGTGGGCCCGGGGTCCGAGTATACTATTGGCCAAAAATTGATTGGGACATGCATAGGAGGTTGGGGATCTCCCAGTGTGGTCCATTGAATTTTTTATGGCCATCTTGTAGACAAATGGGCAAAACATCGCGAACGGGGCATTTTTGGGCCAAATCAGTGTGCTATAACCCACAGTTTTGGGGTGGGCCCGGGGTCCAGGCATGTTGTGGGCCAAAAATCAATCGGAGCGTGCCAAATATATTGGTGATCATCCCAGTATGATCCGTTTAAAATTTCGTTACCATTTGGGTGGACAAACGGGCGAAATATCGCAAACAGGGCATTTTCGGGCCAAATCAATTTTATATAGCCCACCGTTTTGGGGGTGAGCCCAGGGTATGGGCATGCTGTAGGCCAAAAATTGATCGGTGCATGCCAGGGAGGAAGGGCATCATCCCAGTGCAGTTTGTTTTATTTTTCCTGGCTATTTAGGTGGACAAACATGTACAAATAGTGCGAATGCGGCATATTTGGGCCAAACCGGTGTTCTATAGATGACGGTTTCAGGGGTGGGCTCGGGGTTC
>NW_025893742.1:88454-117139 GCF_002878395.1 Capsicum annuum | reverse complement strand
TCGGGCATGCTGTAGGCCAAAAATTGATCGAGACATGCCAAAGAGGTTGGGGATCATTCCTGTGTGGTCCATTTAATTTATTATGGCCATTTGAGTGGACAAACGGGTGAAACGGCACAAATAAGGAATTTTTCAACCAAATCGGTATGTTATAGCCCACGGTTTATGGGGTGGGCTCTGGGTCCGGACATAATGTGGGCCAAAAATCGATCGAGGTATTCCATGGAGGTTGGGGATCATCCCATTGTGGTCCTTTTAAATTTTTGTGGCCATTTGGGTGGACAAACAGGCGAAACTGCATGATTGGTGCACTTTTGGGCTAAATTGGTGTGCTATAACCCTTGGTTTCTGGGGTAGGCCCGATGTCTGGGGATGTTGTAGGCTGAAAATTAACCAGGACGGGACAGGGAGGTTGAGGATCATCCCAGTGTGGTTCATTTAATATTTTGTTGCCATTTGGGTGGACAAACATGTGAAACGGCGCGAATGGGGCATTTTTAGGCCAAATCGGTGTGCTATAGCCCATGGTTTCAGGGGTTGTCCCTCGGTCCAGGCATGGAGTGTGCCAAAAATCAACTGGAGCATGCCAAGGAGGTTGGGGATCATCCTAGTGTTGTCCGTTTAATTTTCTGTGGCCATTTGGGTGGACAAATAGGTAAAACGGCCCGAAAGGAGCATTCTTGGGCCAAATCGGTGTGCAACAGCCCACGGTTTTGGGGGTGGCTCGGGGGCCTGGGCATGCTGTAGGACAAAAATCAACCAGGGCATGCAAGGGTGTTGGGGATAGTTCCAATGTGGTCCATTTAATTTTTTGTTGACATTTGGGTGGACAAACTGGCAAAACAGCGCGAATGGGGCATTTTTGGGCTAAATCGGTGTGCTATAGCCCACAGTTTTGGGGGTGGGCTTAGGGTCTGGGCATGTTGTGGGCTAAAACTTGCCCGGGGCATGTCAGGAAGGTTGAGGATCTTGCCAGTGCGGTCCATTTAATTTTTCATTGCCATTTGGGTGGACAAACGGGTGAAAGCGCACGAACGGGACATTTTTAGGCCAAATCGGTGTGCTATAGCCCACAGTTTTGGGGGTTGTCCCGGGGTTCGGGCGTAGAGTGGGATAAAAATCAACCGGGACATGCTAGGGGGGTGAGGATCCTCCTAGTATTGTTTATTTATTTTTTCGTGGCCATTTGTGTGGAGAAATGGGCGTAACGGCGTGAACAGGGGCGTTTTCATACCTAATCGGTGTGCTATTGCCAACGGTTTTGGGGGTTTTCCTAGGGTCCGGGTGTACTGTGTGCGAAAAATTGATCGGGGCATTCCAGGGAGGTTAGGGATCATCCCAGTGTGGTTAGTCTAACTTTTTTATAGTCATTTGGGTGGACAAACGGGCGAAACAACGTGAACAGGGCATTTTTGGGCCAAATAAGTTTGCTATAGCCCACAGTTTTGGGGTGGGCTTGGGGTCTGGGCGTGCTGTGGGCCAAATACCAATGGGGCATGCCAAGGATGTTAGGGATTGTCCCAATGTTGTTCGTTTAATTTTTCTTGGCTATTTGGGTATACAAAGGGGTGGGCCTGGGGTCCGGGCGTGTTGTGGGCCAAAAATTGACCGGGGCATGCCAAGGAAGTTGGGGATCAACCTAGTGTGGTCCGTTTATTTTTTCGTGGCCATTTGGATGGACAAATGCGCTAAACGACACAAACTAGGTATTTTAAGGCCAAATTGGTGTGCTTTAGCCCACAATTTTGGGGGTGTGCCCGGGGTTCGAGTGTGCAGTGGGCAAAAAATTGATCAGGGTATGTCTGGGAGGTTGGGGATCATCCCAATGTGGTTCGTTTAATTTTTTGTGGCCAATTGGGTGGACAAACGGGAGAAAGGGCATGCACGAGGCTTTTTTGGGCCAAATCAGTGTGTTATAGCCTTGGGTTTAGGGGGTGGGCTCAGGGTCTGGGCGTATTGTGGTCCAAAAATTGACCGGGGCATGCCAGGGAGGCTGGGGATCATCAAAATATGGTCCGTTTCTTTTTTTGTGGCCATTTGGGTGAACAAATAGGTAAAACGGCGCGAACGAGGCATTTTCTGACAAAATCGGTCTGCTATAAGCCAAGGTTTTAATGGTGGTCCGGGGTCCGAGCATGGTGCGGATTAAAAATTGACGGGGGCATGCCAAGGAAGTTGGGATCATTCCAGTATGGTCCGTTTAATTTTTCATGGCCATTTGTGTGGATAAATTGGCGAAACGGTGCAAACGTGGCATTTTCGAGGCAAATCAATGTGCTATAGCCCACAGTTTTAGGGGTGGGCCCAGGGTCCAGGCGTGGTATGTGTCAAAATTACATTGGAGTGTACCAGGGAGGTTTGGGATTGTCCCTGTGTAGTCTATTTAATTATTTGTGTCCATTTGGGTGGAAAAATGGGTGAAATGATGTGAATAACAAACTTTTGGGCTAAATCGGTATGCTATAGCCCACGAGTTTAGGGGTGGGCTTGGGGTTCGGGCGCGCTGTGGGCCAAAAATTGATTGGGGCATTGCGGGGAGGATGGGGATCATCCCAGTGTGGTCTATTTAATTCTTCGTGGCTATTTGGGTGGACAAACAGACAAAATAGCGTGACTGTGGCATTTTCAGGCTAAATCGGTGTGCTATAGCCCACGGTTTTGATGGAAGGATCGGGGTTCGGGCGTACCGTGGGCCAAAAATTTACTAGGGCATGCCAGGGAGGTTGGGGTTTGTCCCTGTATGGTCCATTTAATTTTTATGGCCATTTGGGTGGACAAACGTGAAAAACGGCACGAAGGTGGCATTTTCGGGCCAAATCAGTGTGCTATAGCCCACAGTTTCGGGGGTGGGCCTAGGGTCCAGGCGTGTTGTTGGCCAAAAATTGATCGGGGCATGCCAGGGAGGTTGAGGATAGTCTCCGTGTTTTTTTTTTAATTTTTCGGGGCCATTTGGGTGGACGAACGGGAAAAACAATGTGAACGGGCCATTTTTAGGCCAAATCGGTGTGCTATAGCCCACGATTTCGGGTATTGGCTTGGGATTCAGGCGTGCTGTTGGCCAAAAATTGATTGGGGTGTGACAGAGAGGTTGGGGATCATCCCAGTATGGTTCGCTTAGTTTTTCATGGCCAATTAAGTGGAGAAATGGGTGAAACAGACGAACGGGTCATTTACAGGCCAAATCGGTGTGCTATAGCCCACGATTTTAGGGGTTGGCCCGGGGTCCGGGCGTGCTGTGGGACAAAAATTGCCCAGGGCATTCCAGGGAGGTTGGGCATCATCCCAGTGTGTTTTATTTAATTTTTTTATAGCCATTTGGGTGGACAAAAGAGCGAAACAACGCGAATAGGGCATTTTCGGGCTAAATCGGTGTGCTATAGACTACGGTTTTAAGTCTGGGCCTAGGTCCGGGAATGATGTGTGCCAAAATCACCAAAGCATGCCAGGGAGGTTGGGGATCATCCTAGTATGGTTTGTTTAATTTTTCTTGGCCATTTGGGTGTATAAATAGGTGAAACGGTGCGAATGGGGCGTATTTGGGCTAAATTGGTATGCTATAGCCCATGGTTTTTGGGTGGGCCTGAGGTCTGGACGTGTTGAAGGTCGAAAATCAATTGGAGCATGCCAGTGAGGTTGGGGATCATGCCAATGTGCTTGTCTAATGTTTTGTGGCTATTTGGGTAGACAAACGGGCGAAACGGCGCCAACGGGGCATTTTTGGGCCAAATCGGTGTACTATAGCCTACGGTTTTGGTGGTGGGCCTCAAGTTCGAGCATGATGTGGGATAAAAATTGATTGGGGTGTCCTAAAGAGGTTGGGGATCGTCCCAGTATGGTCTTTTTAATTTTTTGTAGTTATTTGGGTGGACAAAAGGGCAAAACCATACGAATGGGGTATTTTCGAGCCAAATCGTTGTGCAATAGCCCACGGTTTTGGGGTTGGGCCCGAGGTTAGAGTGTGCTGTGGGCCAAAAATTGATTGAAGTATGCCAGGGTGGTTGAGGATTATCCCAGTGTGGTCTATTTAATTTTTTGTGTCCATTTAGGAGGACAAACATGCGAAACACCGCAAACAGGGCATTTTCGGGCCAAATCGATGTGCTATAGCCAACGATTTTGGGGGTGGGCTCGAGGTTCGGGTGTGCTGTGGGACGAAAATTTATCGGGGCATGCCAGGGAAATTGGGGATCATCCCAATGCGGTCTGTTTAATTTCTTTTTCCATTTAGGTGGATAAACGGGCAAAACGGCACAAATGTGTCATTTTTGGGCCAAATCAATGTGCTATAGCCCACGTTTTTGGGGGTGGGCTAGGGGTCCAGGTGTGTTGTTAGGGAAAAATTGTTCAGAGCATGCCAGGGAGGTTAAGAATAGTCTCAGTGTTGTTTGTTTAATTTTTCATGGCCATTTGGGTGGTCAAATGGGTGGAACGACGCGAACAGGGTATTTTCAGGCTAAATTGGTGTGCTATAGCCCACGATTTTAGGGGTTGGCCTAGGGTCCAGGCATGTTGTGGGCCAAAAATTGACCGGGGCATGTCGGGGAGGTTGGGGATCATCCCAATATAGTTTGTTTAGTTTTTCATAGCCATTTGGGTGGAGAAACGGGCAAAACGGCGCGAATGGGGCATTTTTGGGCCAAATCGGGGTAATATAGCCCACGGTTGTAGGGGTTGGCCCGGGGTCCGGGCGTGTTGTACGTTGAAAATTATCTAGGGAATGCCAAGGAGGTTGAGGATCGTCCTAGTGTGTTCCATTTAATTTTTTATCATCATTTGGATAGACAAACAGGCGAAACGGCGTGAATGGAGCATTTTTGCGCCAAATTGATGTGCTATAGCTAACGGTTTTAGGGGTGGGCCTGGGTTCGAGTGTGCTGTGGGCCAAAAATCGACCGAGGTATTCCAGGGAGGTGGGGAATCATACCAGTGTGGTCTGTTTAATTTTTTGTGGCCATTTGGGTGGACATATGAGCGAAATGGCATGAACAGGCAAAATCGGTGTGTTATAGCCCATAGTTTTGGCGTTAGGATCGAGGTCCAGACGTGTTGTGGGCTAAAAATCAATCGATATGTGCCAAGGAGGTTGGGGATCATCCCAGTGTTCTGCATTTAATTTTTCGTGGCCCTTTGGGAGGACAAACGGGTGAAATAGCGCGAATGAGCCATTTTCAGGCCAAATCGGTGTGCTATAGCCCACGGTTTTGGGGGTGGAAATGGGGTCCGGGCGTCTTGTGAGCTGAAAATCGATTGATGCATGCCAGGGATATTGAGGATCATCCTAGTATGGTCCATTTAATTTTTTGTGGCTGTTTGGGTGGATAAATAGGCGAAACGGCACAAACAGGGCGTATTCAAGCCAAATTGGTATGCTATAGCCCACGGTTTTAGGGGTTGACCTGGGGTCTGGGCGTGCTGTAGGACAAAAATCAATCGGGGCATGCCAGTGAGGCTTGAGGTCGAACCAATATGGTTGTTTTAATGTTTCATAGCCTTTGGGTTGACAAACGGGCCAAACGGCGCCAACAGGGCATTTTTGGGCCAAATCGATGTCCTATTGCCTACAGTTTTGGTGGTGGGCCTCGGGTTCGAGCGTGTTGTGGGCTAAAAATTATTTGGGGAATCACAGGGAGGTTGGGGATCATCCCATATGATCTGTTTAATTTTTTGTGGCTATTTGGGTGGACAAACGGGCAAAACAGTTCTCACGGGGCATTTTCCGGCCAAATCAATGTGCTATAGCCTACGGTTTTGGGGTTGGGCCCGAGAATCGAGCGTGCTGTGTGCCAAAAATTGATTGGAGCATGCCAGGGAGGTTGGGGATCATCTCAGTGTGGTCCATTTAATTTTTTGTGTCCATTTGGGTGGACAAACAAGCGAAACGCCGCCACCGAGGCATTTTTAGGACAAATCGATGTACTATAGCCAACGGTTTTGGGAGTGGGCTTGGGTTTCGGACGTGTAGTGGGCCAAAAATTGACTGAGATGTGCCAGGGATATTAAGGATCATCCTAGTGTGGTCCGTTTTATTTTTTGTGGCCATTTTGGCAGAAAATTAAGGGAAACGGCCCGAACGGAGCATTTTGGGCCAAATCGGTGTGCTATAGCCCACAATTTTGGGGGTGAGCTCGGGGTTCGAGTGTGCTGTGGACTGAAAATCGATCGGGTCATGGCAAAGAAGTTCGGGATCATCCAAGTATGGTCCGTTTAATTTTTTATGGTCATTTGGGAGGACAAACGGACGAAATGGTGCGAACAGGGCATTTTCGGGTAAAATTGGTGTGCTATAGCCCACGATTTTAGGGGTGGGCCTGCTATGGGCTGAAATTTAAACAGGGCATGCCAAGGAGACTGGGGATCCTCCTAGTTTGGTCTTTTTTAGTTTTATTTGGCATTTTGGTGGACAAACGGGAAAAACGACACGAACAGAGCATTTTCGGGCCAAATCAGTGTGCAATAGCCCACGATTTTAGGGGTGCGATGAGGGTTCAGGCGTGCTGTGGGCTGAAAATCAACCGGGGTGCACCAGGGATATTGCGGATCACCTTGGTATGGTCCATTTAATTTTTTGTGGCCATTTTCATAGAAAAATAGATGAAACGGCACGAACTAGGCATTTTTAAGCCAAATCGGTGTGCTATAGCCTAGGATTTTAGGGGTGGGCCCAGGGTTCGGGCGTGCTAAGGGCAAAAAATTGACCGAAGCATGCCAGGGAGGTTTAGGATCATCCCAATGTGGTCCTTTGAATTTTTTATGGCCATTTAGGAGGAAAAATGGGCGAAACGGCGCGAATGGGGTATTTTCAAGCCAAATCAGGGTGTTATAGCCCACGGTTTTAGGGGTGGGCCCATGGACCAAGTGTGTTGTGGGCCAAAAATTGACCAGAGCATGCCAGGGAGGTTGGGTATCATCCTAGTATGGTCCATTTAATTTTTTGTGGCCATTTGGGTGGACAAACGGGCGAAACAATTCCAACGGGGCATTTTTAGGGCAAATCGGTGTGCTATAGCCTACGGTTTTGGGGGTGGTCCCAGGATTCGGGAGTACTGTGGGCCAAAAATCAATCGGGCTATGTCAGGAAAGTTGGGGATTATCCCAAATTATGTCCGTTTAATTTTTCATGGCCTTTTGGGTGGAAAAATGGGTGAAACGATGTGAACAAGGAGTTTTCGGGCCAAATCGGTGTGATATAGCCCACGATATTGGGGGTGGGCCTGGGATCTGGGTGTGCTGTAAGTCAAAATTCAATCCGGACGTGCTAGGGAGGTTGGGGATCATCCCAGTGTGGTCCATTTAATTTTTTGTGTCCTTTTGGATGGACAAGCAACCATACCAGCACGAACGGGGTATTTTTGGCCAAATCGATGTGCTATAGCCCACGATTTTTGGGGTGGTCCCAGGATCCGGGCGTGTTATAGGCCAAAAATCGATTGGGGCATTCCAAGGAGGTTGGGATCATCCCAGTGTGGTCCGTTTAATTTGTTGTGGCCATTTGGGTGGATAAATGGGGAAAGTGGACGAACAGGGCCTTTTTAGGCTAAATCAGTGTGCTATTGCCCACGGTTTTGGTGGTGGGTCCAATTTTCGGTCGTGTTGTGGGCCGACACTTGACCGGGGTATGCCAGGGAGGTTGGGGATCATCATAGTGTGGTTCGTTTAATTTTTCAAGGGCATTTTTATGGACAAACAGGCGAAATAGAGCGAAAGGGGTATTTTAGAGCTAAATTGGTGTGCTATAGCCTATGATTTGGGGGTGGGCCTAGGGTTCGAGCATTTTATGGGTCAAAAATTGATTGGGGCATGCCAGGGAGGTTGGGGATCATCCAAGTGTTGTCCGTTTAATTTTTCATAGATATTTGGGAGGACAAACGGGCGAAACAGTGCAAACGAGGAATTTTCGGGCTAAATCGATGTGCAACAGCCCACTATTTAAGGGGGCGGGGTTCAGGCGTGCTTTGGTCCAAAAATCGACCAGGGTGTGCCAGGAAAATTGAGGATCTTCCCAGTATGGTCTGTTTAATTTTTTGTGGCCATTTGGGTGGACAAACGAATGAACTTGTATGAACGGACCATTTTTGGGCTATATCGGTGTGCAATAGCCTATAATTTTAGGGGTGGGCTTGGTCCGGGCGTGCTGAGGGCTAAAAATCAAACGGGGCATGCCAGGGAGGTTGGGGATTGACCTAGTGTGGTCCGTTTAATTTTTCATTGCCATTTGGATGGATAAACGGGCGAAACGGTACGAACGATGAATTTTGGGGATAATCAGTGAGCTATAGCCCACGATTTTGGGGGTAGGCCTAGGGTCCGGGCGTGCTATGGGCTACAAATCGACCGAGCAATGCCAGGGAGGTTGGGGATCATCCCAGTGTGGTCCGTTTAGTTTTTCGTGACCATTTAGGTGGACAAACGGGCAAAACGGCGCGAATGGGAAGTTTTCGGGCTAAATCGGTGTGGTAAAGCACACAATTTTGAAGGTGCGCCCGAGGTTCGAGTGTGCTGTAGGCTAAAAATCAATAGAGGCATGTCAAGGAGGTTGGGGATCATCCCATTATGGCACGTTTAATATTTCATGGCTATTTCAGTGGACAAACGGGAAAAAGGCGCGAACGGCAAATTTTTGGGCTAAATGGGTGTGCTATAGCCCACGGTTTCAATGGTGGGATAGGGGTTTGGGCGTATTATGGGCTAAAATTGATCGGGGTATGCCAGGGAGGTTGGGGATCTTCCCAATGTGGGCCGTTTAATTTTTCGTGGCCATTTAGGTGGATAAACGGGCAAAATAGCGTGAACAGGGCATTTTTTGGGCCAAATCAGTGAGTTATAGCCCACGATTTTGGGGGGTAGGCCCAGGGTCCAGGCGTTCTGTGGGCCAAAAATCGATTGGGGCGTGCCAGGAGGGTTGGGTATCGTCCTAGTATGGTGAATTTAATTTTTCGTGGCCATTTGATTGGACAAACGGGTGAAACGATGCGAACGGGGCATTTTCAGGCCAAATTGGTATGCTATTTAGCCCACGGTTTAGGGGGTGGTCCTGGGTTCCGGGCGTGTTGCAGGCCAAAAATCAATCGGGGTATGCCAGGGAGGTTGGAGATCATCCCAATGTGGTCCGTTTAATTTTTTGTGTCTATTTGGATGGAGAAATGGGCAAAACAGCGTGAACAGGGAGTTTTTGGGCCAAATCGGTGTGTTATAGCCCATGGTTTTGGTGGTGGGCTCGTGGTTCGATCGTGCTGTGGCGTAAAACTCGGTCGAGGTATGCCAGGGAGTTTGGGGATCATCCTTGTGTGGTTCGTTTAATTTTTCATGGTCTTTTTTATAAACAAATGGGCGAAACGTCAAGAACGGGGCATTTTTGGGCCAAATTGGTGTGTTATAGCCCACGATTTCAGGTGTGGGTCCAGGGTTCGAGCGTGCTGTGGTACAAAAATCGATTGGGGCATGCCAGGAAGGTGAGGGATTGTCCCACTGTTATCCGTTTAATTTATCATGGCCATTTTAAGAGGACAAACTGGCGAAATAGCTCGAACGGGGCATTCTTTGGCCAAATCGGTGTGCAATAGCCAACGATTTTAGGGGTCAACCCGAGGTTCGGGTGTGCTGTGGCCCAAAAATTGATTGGAGTGTTCCAGGGAGGTTGGGGATCATCCCAGTGTGATCTGTTTAATTTTTTGTGGCTATTTGGGTGGACAAGCAGACGAAATGGGATGAACGGAGTATTTTTGGGCCAAATCGGTGTCCAATAGCCCATGATTTTAGGGGTGGGCCCTGGATCTGGGTGTGATGAGGGCTAAAAATTGATCATGGCATGCCTGGGAGGTTGGGGATCATTCTAGTGTTGTCTGTTTAATTTTTAGTTGCTATTTGAGTGGATAAACGGGTGAAACAGTGCAAATGGGGAATTTTCGTGCTAAATCAGTGTGCTATAGCCCACGGTTTTAGGGGTGGACCCAGGGTTTGGGCGTGCTGGGGTCCAAAAATTGATCGGGGCATGCTAGGGAGGTTGGGGATCGTCCCAATATGGTTCATTTAATTTTTGTTTTCATTTAGGAGGACAAACGGACAAAACGGCACGAACGGGGCATTTTCTCTCCAAATCGATGTACTATAGCCCACGGTTTTGAAGTGGACTAGAGGTCCGGGCATGCTGTGGGCCGAAAATCAATTCGCATATGCCAGGGAGGTTGGAGATCATCCCAGTATGGTTCGTTGAATTTTTCGTATCTATTTGGGTGGGCAAACGGGCTAAACGGCACAAATGGAACATTTTTGGGCAAATCGATGTGCTATAGCCCACAGTTTCGGCGGAGGGCCCGGGGTCCGGGCATGCTGTGGGCCAAAAATTAATCGAGGTATGCTAGGGAGGTTGGGGATCATCCCAGTGTGGTCAATTTAATTTTTTGTGGCCATTTGGGTGGGCAAACGGGCGAAACGGCACGAACAAGACATTTTTGAACTAAATCGATGTGCTATAGCCCATGGTTTCGAGGGTGGGCTCGAGGTTTGGGTGTGCTGTGGGATAAAAATCAACTGAGGCATGACAGGGAGGCTGGGGATCATCCCAATGTGGTCCGTTTAATTTTTCGTGTCTATTTGGGTTGACAAACGGATAAAACGGCTTAAACGGGTCATTTTTTGGCCAAATCGGTGTGCTATAGCCCATGATTTCAGGGGTGGGCTCGAGATTCAAGCGTGCTGTGGGCCAAAAATTGATCGGGGGTGATAGGGAGGTTGAGGATCATACCAGTGTGGTCCGTTTAATTTATCATGGCCATTTTGGTGGACAAACGGGAAAAATGGCATGAACGGGACATTTTCGGGCTAAATCGGTGTGCTACATCCCATAGATTCGGGGGTGGGCTCAGGGTTCGAGCGTGATGTGGGCCAAAAATAAACCGGGGCATGCCAGAGAGGTTGGGTATCATCCTAGTGTGGTCCGTTAATTTTTTCGTGGCCATTTGGGTGGACAAACGGGCGATACGACGCGAATAGGGCATTTTGGGCCAAATCAGTGTGCTATAGCCCACGAAGTTCTAAAACAGTCAACAACACAAGGAGAAACCGAGAGCAAGATAGAGACAAGTCACGACAACAACGCAAATACATGAGATAAAGAAGACAAGATACAAACATACAAAGTGAAATAAGATACGGGATAGGCAAGATGACATAATATCTTACGAAACAGTGAGAACCAACACATGTATTGAATGAAGAGAACCTCAAAGTTGCAATAATCAAACACCAATCTTCTTACGGTGACCACTAAGGGAATCAACTCACCTCAAGAACCACCATTTCTAAGCAAATGTCAATATTGGCTTTTCTAAGCCCTAAACTACTATAGCTTTTCCAAGCCCTAACTAAGACTACACTATGATGTTCTACTCTCAAAGAGAGGACTTTCAATATTTCAATATTTCATCATTCATAAAAACTAACTAGAAAATGAACTAATAGAACCTATTTATGGTCTAACTTATTACTTAACAAAATTACCATAATACCCTTAATGAAAAGGGGTGGTCATAGAGTGTTACTTGGACAAGGCTAAGTGACCAAAATGCCTATAATGAAGGCCCAAAACCATGAGTCCTCAATCTTTAATGCTCCAAGCAATCTTACACATGTGGGATTGCTCTTTGGTGTACTAAAAATCGGCCTCTCCATGTAGGATCCCGTGTCCTCAATGCGACCAAAGCTTGATTCCCCACGTACGGACTTCGAATGATGTTATCGAAAGATAAGGTGGCCATTTGAGTTGTATCGTCCTCCCCTTCTTGAAAAGGATTCGACCTCGTATCCAGACCTTGC
Organism: Capsicum annuum; assembly: GCF_002878395.1. Lineage (NCBI taxonomy): Eukaryota > Viridiplantae > Streptophyta > Magnoliopsida > Solanales > Solanaceae > Capsicum > Capsicum annuum. Next base: position 105,328 of record NW_025893742.1, on the reverse strand, counting down.
AAAACAAGAGAAAGGACAAACAAGCACAACTTCCTCATGGCATGAGGGTTAGAGTTAGCACACTAATAAACATCGTCATGCCAAGGCGGAACATACTTGAAATATAACCATGAATCCATTGTGTTATTCATGAAAAGCTTAGAAAAATGTCACAAAGGGCATGGTTATAAGAAGTATCAAGAGATAAAGAAACTACAAAGGACTTAATGGTATCTCAAAGTCCCAAAGGTAAGCCCACCTGTAACTTAGGGACCATAAAGCACAATTGTTTCATTACCTTTTCAAGTGACCTCATCAAACATGGTGCCATTATTGGTCTTAGAGCCTACCAAACATACATAGCATAGTGACTAGAACAAGTAGACCAACCAACAAGTTTCCTACCTCTACATAATACAAATCCAAAACTAGCACGGATGTCATCATAGGCAAAGAGGTAGTATAGGAAAGAACTAAGTATAAAGGTATACACGGGTGAAGATAAAGCATTTAAGCACATACACATTCTTTCCTTCAAGAAAATAGGCAAATTGGAATTCTCAAGTTGGTATTCATGAAATGAAAGCACAAGTGTGTCAAGCAAGGATGCAAATTTAGAAACATTACCCCAAGGAGTCAATGACACCTTTGTCCTCTGGTTTTCATGAAGGACTACACATTTCTTACCCTTAAGAGTACTCTCATCTTTCAAAAAGAGATTTTCATCGTTAAGAGAAATGTTGTCACACCATAGTGGGTTAACATATAGGCTATATCCTCCAATATAAGCTATACCATCAATTTCACCACTAGGTTCATTAGGAGTGTTCAAATCATCTTCAAACAAGACATTATACCTAAAGAGATCATGATCTATCTCAAGGGCATATTTAGAACAAGTAAGTTCTTTACTCTCTAAAAGACAATTATCAAGTTTCAAAAAGGTTTCAAGTACAAGATTATCCCTATGAGCAATGCAAACCATGGAATCCATATCACAAGGATAGCTCACAGGTTCACTCCTAGTTTGTTGACCAACACTCTCAAATACTTCACTCACTTGAGTTCCATTTACAACACACATAACCTCAAGTGGTGGGCAAGTTTCACAAATAAGTTGATCAACACCATTTACACAAGATGATGTACTCTCATTCAACATATTGGCTTTAACACTAGGTGGACATAAATTGATCTTACAAAAAGAGTCAATTTGGTCATCAATAGGATCAACTAGTGTATCCACACCCACAACATGTACATCATCAAAAATATGAAAATAATCATTAGACTCACAAGTAAGTAAGCCACTACTCACACTCAATGGGCTACTAGCCATACAATTCTCATTTTCACACATAAAAGTGTAAGAGTTAGCTATTTTACCTTCTAGATCACATGAGCTATAGTCTTCATCTTGACGTGTTTACGGGCATACTAGTTGCTCCTTTAGACCTACCATACGATCCAATATTTCATTCACCATAGCCATGTCTCGAGAAATAGTGTCAAGGTAGGCCAAAATGACATTGGTGACATTGTTGTCCATGGTTTGAGAGGTGGAAGCCTTGGGTTCCATTGCAATTTTACCTAAAACAAACAAAGAAAAAAACCTACAAAATGAACAAACAATATTAGTAGTAAAAACTCCTCACCAACACTCGTAGACACTCACCTTTGTGATCCTTACAATGGAGCCGCGAATATTGAAAGTTGCTTATACTGCGGTAGTCAATAAGATGTCAATTCTACTTAGCGGCCAGAATGAATTCTTTTTTTGATTGACTCAAGACACAAAAAAAAATTCACTTATGAACTTGAAACAAAGAAGTCACTATGAGTTACAAACAAGAAAAGCACACAAATAACGAAGACACGAAAGAAATGTATTCAAAAACTAATTAACAACCTAGTAGGTGATTACTAGTTTGTCTATTAGTACTAGGATCAAGAAAATTGAAACTAAAGAAACAAGAAATAAAACTTACAAATATGAAATTTTGATCCTAAGGGTCAGTTTTTAGGAGATGATGTGGCAACCTCCTATTGGACGTTAAAATTGTTGAAAGTTTGAGAAATTTTCTTGTCTTCAAATTGTATTGATCAAATTTCAAGTGGGGAATGGTGGAGTTTCGGCTATGGGAGGGTAACAACAAGACTTTGGAGCCTTTTTTTCAAGTTCAAAAAGTTTTTGACTTTTTTTGTACCTTTTTGGCTAAACACCTCTTTGAAAGACTTTTGGCTCTTTCCCTTTTTGTAAGTCTTAGTAGGTGGACTTTCTCTCTTTTGGCAAGACAACTTTTGAAACCCTTTTGTTACCTTTCCCCTTTGGATGTCCTAGAGTTGTGTATTTTAAGACTAACAACAAGCATACTCTCTTTCTTCAATTTGTAAGATTAAACAACCATTTTTTCTTCAACAAAATATGAAGATGGTGAAGAACACCAGGAACACAACTTTTGAATCTTGGAGTTCTATGGTTCAAGTTGGATCTCACACATCAACAACACATTTTTCAAGCTCCAACCCTCAACAACAATATCACCAAAATGTTTTAAAGAAAAAATCTCAACAATAAACTTCAACAACACTTTTTCAAGCCACCAATCCTCAAAAAACAGCAACCTTCAAAGTTCAAAAACAACTTGGAAATGACTCAAAATTTAGATCTAGACTCTATAAGTGTTAGTGAAGAGGGGACTAACACTATAAATAAAAAAACAAACAAAAAATAAAAGAAAAAAAGGCTTCAAATCGTCCTAAACACAAAAAAAAATGTGGACAGATTACAATTTTTGAGTTTTGAAGTTTTTCAGCACCTTTGTTTTATTTTTCGACTAAGAGAGCCCAAGATTGGTAGTGTAGGAACACAACCAGCGTTAGCTATGATACCAAATGATATGGGAACGATCTACAAAGTGCTAAAATAGTCCACAACACAAGAAGAAACCGAGAGCAAGATAGAGACAAGTCACGACAACAACACAAATACATGAGATAAAGAAGACAAGATACAAACATACAAAGTGAAATAAGATAAGGGATAGGAAAGATGACATAAGATCTTATGAAAGAATGAGAACAAACAAATGTATTGAATGAAGAGACCCACAAAATCTCAATAATCAAACACCAATCTTCTTATGGTGACCGCTAATGGAATCAACTTACCTCAAGAACCACCGCTTCTAAACAAATGTCAATATTGGCTTTTCTAAGCCTTAAACTACTATAGCTTTTCCAAGCCCTACCTAAGACTACACTATGGTGTTCTACTCTCAAATTGAGGACTTTCAATATTTCAATATTTCATCATTCATAAAAACTAACTAGCAAATGAACTAATAGAACCTATTTATAGTCTAACTTATTACATAACAAAATGACCATAATACCCTTAATGAAAAGGGGTGGTCATGGAGTGTTACTTAGAAAAGGCTAAGTGACCAAAATGCCCATAATGAAGGCCCAAAACCGTGAGTCCTCAACTTTTAATGCTCTAAGCAATCTTCCACACATGGGATTGCTCTTTGGTGTACTCAAATCTGCCCCTCCATGTAGGATCCTGTGTCCTCAATGCGACCAAAGCTTGATTCCCCACGTACTGACTTTGAATGATGTCATCGAAAGCTAAGATGACCATTTGACTCGTATCAATTTTGGTGGTGGCCAGAGGTTCGATCGTGCTATGGGCCGAAAATTAACTGGGGTAAGCCAGGGAGGTTAGGGATCATCCTAGTATCGTCCGTTTAATTTTTAATGGCTATTTTGGTGGACAAACGGGCAAAACGGTATGAACAGGGCATTTTGCGAGCTAAATTGGTGTGCTATAACCTATGATTTTGGGGGTGGGCCCAGAGTACGAGCGTGTTGTAGGTGAAAAATTGATTGGGGCATGTCAGGGAGGTTAGGGATCATCCCAGTATTGTTTGTTTAATTTTTTCGTGGCCATTTGGATGGACAAATAGGAGAAATAGTGCGAATTGGGCATTTTCGAGCTAAATCGGTGTGCATAGCCCACGATTTTGGAGGTGGACCGGGGGTTCGGGCGTGCTATGGGCCGAAAATCAATCGGGGTGTGCCAGGTATCTTGGGGGTCATCCAAGTGTGGTCCATTTAATTTTTCATGGCTATTTGGGTGGACAAACAGACGAAATGACACGTACGGGGTATTTTTGAGACCAATCGGTGTGCAATATCCAATGGTTTTAGGGGTGCGTTCGGGGTTTGAGAGTGTTCAGGGTTGAAAATTGACTGGGACATGTCAGGAGGTTAGATATCATTCCAGTGTGGTCTGTTTAATTTTTTGTGGCTATTTGTGTGGACAAACGAGCAAAATAACGCAAACAAGGCATTTTTGGGCTAAATCAGTATGCTATAGCTCACGATTTTGGGGTGGCACTAGGGTCCAGGCATGCTGTGGGAAAAAAATCAATCGGAGCAAGCCAGCGAGATTGGGTATCATCCCAGTGTGGTTCAATTAATTTTTTATGGCCATTTGGGTGAACAAATACGCGAAACAGCATGAACAGGATATTTTTGGGTCAAATCGGTGTGCTATAGACCATAGTTTTGGGGGATTTCCTAGGGGCCAAGGATGTTGGGGATCATCGCAGTGTGGTCCGTTTAGTTTTTCATCACCATTTGGGTGGACAAATGGACAAAACGGCGTAAATAGGGTCTTTTCAGGCTAAATCGGTGTGCTATAGCAAATGATTTTGGGGGTCGGCCCGGGGTTCAGGCGTGATGTTGGTCAAAAATCAATTGGGGCGTGCCAGGGAGGTTAGGGATCATCCCAATGTGTCTCGTTTAATGTTTCATGGTCATTTTGGTGGACAAACGGGCGAAATAGCATGAACAGGGCATTTTCGAGCTAAATTGATGTGCTATAGCCCATGGTTTCGGGGGAGGACCCAGGTTTCGGGCATACTGTAGGCAAAAAATGACCGGGGTATGTCGGAGAGGTTGGGGATCATCGCAGTGTGGTCCGCTTTATTTTTCATAAAAATTTGGGTGGTCAAACGGGCAAAACGACACAAACGGGACATTTTCAGGCCAAATTGGTATGCTAAATCCCTCAGTTTTAGAGTGGGCTTGGGGTCCAGGCGTGCTGTAGGCCAAAAATTGATCAGGGTGTGCTGTAGGCCAAAAATTAACCGGGGCGCGCCAGGCAGGTTGGGGATCATCCCAGTGTGGTCCATTTAATTTTTCATGGTCATTTGGGTGGACAAATGGGAGAAATGGCATGAACAGGGCATTTTAGGGCCAAATTGATATGCTATAGCCCACGGTTTTGGGAGTGGGCTCGGGGTTCATACGTGATGTGGGTCAAAAATTGACTGGGGCATGCCTGGGAGGTTGGGGATCATCCCGGTATGGTCCGTTTATATTTTCAGGGCCATTTTAGTGGACAAACAGGAAAAACGGCACTAACGTGGCATTTTTGGGCTATATAGGTGTGTGCTATATCCCACGGTTTCAAGGGTGGGCCCGTGGCCCGGGTGTATTGAGGGAATAAAAGTGACCGAGGCATGCCAGAGAGGTTGGGGATCATCCTAGTGTGATTTTTTTAATTTTTAGTCGCCATTTGGGTAGACAAACGGGCGAAACAGCGAGAACAGGCCATTTTTGGGCCAAATAGATGTGAAATGTCCCACGACTTTGTGGGTGTGCCCAGGGTCTGGGTGTGCTGTGGGCGAAAAATTGATCAAGGCATGCCAGGGAGGTTGGGGATCGTCCTAGTATGGTCTATTTAATTTTTCTTGGCCATTTAGGTGGACAACTAGGCGAAACGACGCCAACGGGGCATTTTCAAACCAAATCGGAGTGCTATTGCCCACAGTTTTAGGGTTGGGGTTGGGGTCCAGGCGTGCGGTTGGCTAAAAAATAATCGGGGCATGCTAGGGAGGCTGGGGATCATTCCAGTGTGGTTCATTTAATTTTTCGTCGCTATTTGGGTGGATAAACGGGAAAAATGCCACAAACAGGGAATTTTCGAGCCAAATCAGTGTGCTATAGCCCACAAATTTGGGGGTGGGCCCGAGGTCCGAGTATGATATGGGCCAAAAATCTATTGGGGTATGCCAGGGAGGTTAGGGATCATCCCTATATGGTCCGTTAAATTTTTTATGGCCATTTGGGTGGACTAACGGGAGATACGACGTAAATGGGGCATTTTAAGCCAAATTGGTGTGCTATAGCCCACAATTTTGGTGGTGGGCCAGGGGTTCGGTCGTACTGTGGGCTAAAAATCGATCGGGGTGAGCCAGGGAAGTTAGGGATCATCCTAGTGTAGAATGTTTAATTTTTCCTGACCATTTTGGTAGTCAAGCAGGTGAAATGGCATGAACGGGGCATTTTTGGGTCAAATTGGTGTGCAGCCTATGATTTTAGGGGTGGGCCCAGGGTCAGTGTGCTATAGCCCATGGTTTTGAGGGTGGGCCCAGGGTCCAGGCATTCTGTGGACGAAAAATCGATCGGGGCGAGCCAGGGAGGTCAGGTATTATCCCAGTATAGTTTAATTATTTTTCATATCTATTTGGGTGGACAAACGGGCAAAACAGCATAAATAGGGCATTTTTGGGCCAAATCGATGAGCTATAGCCCACGATTTTGGGTGTGGGACTGGGGTATAGCGTGTTGTGGGCCAATAATCAATCGCGGCATGCCAGGGAGGTTGGGGATCATCCCAACATTGTTCGTTTAATTTTTCGTGGCTATTTGGGTGGACAAACGGGCAAAATGGAATCAACAGGGCATTTTTGGGCCAAATAGGTGTGCTATAGCTCGAGGTTTCAAGGGTGGGTCCGGGGTTCGAGAGTGATGCGGGCTAAAAATTGGCTGAGGGGTGCCAAGATGGTTGAGGATCATCCCAGTGTGGTCCGTTTAGTTTTTCGTGCCTATTTTGGTGGACAAATGGGCAAAGTACGTGAATGGGATGTTTTCGGGCCAAATCAATGTGCAATAGCGCATGGTTTTTGGGGTGGGCATGGGGTTTGGGTGTGCTATGGGTCAAAAATTGACCGGGGTGTGCCAAGGAGGTTGGGGATCATCCCAGTGTAGTCCATGTAATTTTTTGTGGCCCTTTGATGGACAAACGGGAGAAACGACGCAAACGGGGTATTTTTGAGCCAAATCGGTGTGCAATAGCGCACGGTTTTAGGGGTGGACCCTGTGTCCGGATGTGCTGAGGGCCAAAAATTGATCGGGGCATTCCAGGGAGGTTAGGGATCATCTCAGTGTGGTCCTTTTAGTTTTTCATGGCAATTTGGGTGGACAAACGGGCAAACAACACGAATGGGGAATTCTTAGGCCAAATTAGTGTGCTATATAGCCCACAATTTTGGGGCTGGGACCGGGGTCCGAGCATGCTGTGGGCTGAAAATCGACCGGGGCATACTCGGGAGGTAACGGATCATTCTAGTGTAGTCCGATTAATTTTTTGTGGCCATTTGGGAGGACAAGCAGGCAAAACAATGCGAATGGGCCATTTTTCAGGCCAAATCAGTAGCCCATGGCTTCGAGGGTGGGCCCGAGGTTGGGGAACATCTCAGTGTGGTCCGTTTAATTTTTCGTGGCTATTCAGGTGGACAAACGGGCGAAACGACTTGAACGGGGCATTTTCAGGCCAAATCAGTGTGCTTTTGCCTATGGTTTTGGGGGTGGGCTCGGGGTCCAGGCGTGCTATGGACCAAAAATCAATCGAGGAATACCAGGGAGGTTGAGGATCAACCCAGAGTGGTTTGTTTAATTTTAGCTAGCCATTTTGGTTGATAAACAGGTGAAACAGCACGAACGTGGCATTTTCGTGCCAAATCAGTGTGCTATAGCCCATGGTTTCGAGGGTGGGCTCGTTGTTCTACTGTGTTGTGGGCCAAAAATCGATTGGGACATGCCAGGGAGGTTGAGGATTGTCCCATTGTGGTTCGTTTAATTTTTAATAGCTATTTGGGTAGACAGACGGGCGAAACGGCACGAACGGGATGTTTTCGGGCCAAATCAGTGTTTTATAGCCCATGGTTTTGGGGATGGGCCCAGGTTCTAGGCGTGCTGTTACCCAAAAATCTATCAGGGAATGGCAGGGAGGTTGAGGATCATCCCGGTGTGGTCTGTTTAATTTTTCATGGCCATTTGGGTTGACAAACGAGTGAAACGGCATGAACGAGCATTTTTAGGCCAAATCGATGTGTTATTGCCCACAGTTTTGGGGGTGGGTCTGGGGTCCGAGCGTGCTGTGGGTCAAAAATTAAAAAAGGTGTGCAAGAGAGGTTGGGGATCATCCCAGTGTGGTTCATTTAATTTTTTGTGGCCGTTTAGGTGGAAAAACAGGTGAAACGACACGAACTGGAAATTTTTGGGCTAAATCGGTGTGCTATAGCCCATGATTTTGGTCGTGGGCTCCGGATTCGGCTGTGTTGTCGGCCAAAAATTGATTGGGGTGTGACAGAGAGGTTAGGGATCATCCTAGCGTGGTCCCTTTTATTTTTCATGGCCATTTTGGTGGAAAAATAGGAGAAACGACACAAATTGTGCATTTTCGGGCCAAATTGATGTGCTATAGCCCATTATTTTGGGGGTGGCCTCGGGTTTCGAGCGTGTTGTGTGTCAAAAATTGATCGGGGCATGACAGGGACGTTTGGGATCATTCCAGTTTGGTCAGTTTAATTTTCATGACCATTTCGATGGACAAACGGGCAAAACTGCGCTAACGGGGAATTTTTGGGCAAAATTGGTGTGCTATAGCGTACGATTTTAGGGGTGGGTTGGGGGGTCGAGCATGCTGTGGGCCAAAAATTTATTGGGGTGTTCTCGGGATGTAGGGATCATCCTATTGTGGTCCGTTTGATTTTTTGTATCTATTGGGCTGGACAAATGGATGAAACGGCGTGAACGGGACATTTTTGGGCCAAATCGGTGTGCAACCTATGGTTTTGGGGGTGGTCTCGGGGTTCGGGCGTGCTGAGGGATGAAAATTGATCAGGGCATGCCAAGGAGGTTAAGGATCTTCCCATTGTGGTCTGTTTAATTTTTCATGCCCATTTTGGTGAACAAACAGGCAAAACAGTGCGAACGGGGAATTTTCGGGCCAAATCAGTAAGTTATAGCCCACGATTTTGGGGGTGGCCCAGGGTCCAGCGTGCTGTGGGTCAAAAATTGATCGAGGCATGCTATTAATGTTGGGTATCATCCCAGTATGGTCCATTTAATTTTTTGTGGCCATTTGGGTGGACAAACGGGCTCTAACGCCCCAGAAAATGGGTCCCGGAGCGTCACACGGTGCTTGAGGTTACGAGTAGCCCCAAGCTAACCCTTTGAGCCATTTTCATTCAGTTCAACACAAATCAACGAGGTTTCCATTAATAACCCTCAAATATCAACAAAGTAATCATCATCCAAGAATAAAAGAATTTCAGAAAGATAACAAAATACGACTTATTAGTCAACTCCCAATATCTATACTAGTCTGACAAGATTCTAAGAAAATCAATAAAACTAGCGAGCCATTGAGACATGTCCCAACTGACTCATACTCAATTATCAAATGTAAACAATTTCGTGCAACCAACATCAGACATCACGTCCTCGGAACATGAGGATTTACCACCACAGAGGATGTAGAACACGTGCCCGAAGAATCACTGTCGAACCTGGAACTGAGCACCTGAACCTACATTCCAAGAAAATGCAGCCCACATCCGAAGATGCGGGTCAGTACCATGGAAAGGAACCGAGTATATGGGGGTCTATGCAGTTGTATAAACATCATCATCATAAATATTTATAAGAAATATGCAGGATGTATGAAAGACTTACATAGCCCGAAAAAAATCATCATAATCATGAGAGAATGAAATAAGTACAATAACACATGTGAGTCATCATATAATTTGTCAATCACTTTTAGTTCATCAAGAATATCAATTCTCTTAATGTAAATATCATTTAAATCTTTCGAAAGAATAACTTTCACAATTCCATTTTCAAATCACTTCACCATTCACCATAGACACAAGGAAACACACACACTGGGAGATTCTATAACCAGCATAAACCATGTGAGCTACATGGAGTCCAACGTACAACCCACGTTGGGGAGAGCTGTCCTATCCTTTCCATCAGAGTAGGACTATCGATATCAAATCCACATAAACTAGTGATCACTATATAAATCAGCCTCAGGCTCACTCCTACGGGGGCACGTAGTTCTAGGAAAGTAAGGTCGCTTTATACCTCCCACTCGGTGCTAAAGATTTCTCCCGAACTTAGCTCAGATCATTTCAAAGACAATCAACAATAAAACAATTTCATTAATATATAAATATACATCCGGAGCCATCATGCTTCCCATCTATCAAAATCAACCACGTTGTGGATTTCTTTCACACCCAAGTTCAAAACAACTCCATTAAGACCAAAAGGTCAAATCATTCAAAATATCTCAAATATTCAACATCAACGTGATTATAACACACACTTTCTCAAAAACAAAAAAATTTCCAATGGGGATTCACGACCCAAACATTAAAATCATGATAAATATCGTTCAAGATTCATGCTTTATATCTCCACACATGTAAATTCATTTTTCAAAATCATAAACATAAAGATTTCATAATAATCATCATAAGATATGGGTTCATGCTTCAAATTCGTAAAAATCAAATAAAAATCATGCCTTTGTAAAGAAAATTACTTTTGGGCACAAGAACGAAAGAGAGTTCTTGCTGAAAAACCCCACATACCTTGAATGATGAACTTTAGATCGATACTCATTTTTGAGATGTTAATCGTTCCTTTGATGATGGTTCTTGGACTTCTTGAACTAGGAACTTGGAATCTTGAATAAATTTGCAGAATTAATGGTGAACTTTGGAGGTTCTTGAAGTTGGATGTAGGAGCTTAAGGTTTTCTTTTTGAGGGAATTTGATGAACTATAATATATAATGCTTCTAATAGGCTTTAATATAGGGTTTGGATGGATTTTGGGTGTGGGGGAATGACCAAAATGCCCCTAAAAATCAAATAATTCTCGAATCTGTCCTTTGGTGGACTGTTTTGATAGTCTGAAGTAGATCAATCATAACATTTTACTCCGATATCCAAATTAGATGAAACTAATTTCATTAGAAAGAGGACTCTCATATCTTTCCGCTGATATATAGTATCTCACACATATCATTGTGTACGAGGAGTTATGATTGTTTGAAGTTTACCCAAAAATTCACTTTTGATAGGCTGAAGTAGATCAACCATAACTTTTTGTTCCGATAGACAAATTGGATGAAACCAATTTCATTGGAAAGAGGACTCGCATAGCTTTCTATTGATATATAGTAGATCACCCAGACCATTATGTTCAAGGAGTTATGATCATTTAAATTTGAGGCAAAAATACACCAGGCCTCAGTACTTTTTCCTGCACGTTTTACTGTTTACTACTGTTCACGGTTCGATCGGAATGTTCATAACTCATCGCTGTGGTATCCGTTTTGGATAATCCACATATCGTTGGAAAGATTATTTGATACTCTACGCAATGGTGGGTCATAATCTAAGACATTCCACACGAAAAATTTATAATTGATTCTAGAAGATAGAACCCAACACATTTACGCACAAAGTTTCAACAAAAAATTTCCCGGGGTATTACATCATCCCCCCTTGGAAACATTCATCCTCGAATGATGCTAGACATGCAAAGATTAGATAGGGAATAGATCATACAGCTAAAACCATTTGTTAGACTCATCACCACATCATTTCTAACTTCGAATGCAACATAGAATGCATAAATTCAAGAAACTACAGCTGAACACATAATAAATGATAGCTGAATTGCTGCAACTTTTATCAAAAGTGCATGATTTAGGAAAGAACGGTACCTTCGGCTTGATTGGTGTTTGCAAAAAATAGGCGCGGGTACTTGGATCGCATATCCGCCTCAGTTTCCCAAGTTGCACCCTCAACAGATTGGTTTCGCCACAACACCTTGACCAAGGGAACTTCTTTGTTCCTTAGTCTTCGGACACTGAAATCAAGAATCTCAACAGGAATCTCATCAAAAGAAAGATTTTCTTGAATGTCAGCACTCACAGAGGAATCCACTATCACAGCATCGCTAATATGCTTTCTAAGCATGGAGACATGGAATATTGGATGAACAGAGGACAACTCAGAAGGCAACTCGACCTCATAAGCTACCTTAGCAACATGGCTAAGAATTTTGTAAGGATCAACATAACGGGGACTAAGCTTCCCCTTCTTTTCAAATCTCTTCACCCCCCTCATGGGTAAAATTTTCAGATACACTAGGTCACCAACTTCAAACTCAAGGTCTCTCCTTCTAACATCCGCATATGACTTCTGATGACTCTGCATAGTTTTTAACCTTTCCCTAATCAACTTAACTTTTTCCATAGCCTCAAATACCGAATCTGGACCACTCAATACTGCTTCACCCATCTCGAACCAACCTATGGGTGATCTACACTTCCTCCTATATAACGCTTTAAATGGAGCCATGCTAATACTAAAGTGGAAACTGTTATTGTAAGCAAACTCTATCAACGGTAAGTGATTATCCCAATTTCCCTTAAAGTCAAGTGCATAAGCTCTCAACATATCCTCTAAGGTTTGGATGGTCCGCTCAGCCTGACCATCGGTCTACGGATGAAAAGCAAAACTCAAAAGCACTTGGGTACCAAGACCCTTCTGAAAAGCTTTCCAAAATTGCAAAGTGAACTAAGTGCCCTTATCTGAAATGATAGACAAGGGAACTCCATGCAGTCTGACTAGCTCTCGGATATACAATCTAGCATAATCCTCAGCAATATATGAAGTATGAAAGGCAAGAAATGAGCATACTTAGTCAAGCTATCAACCACAACCCAAATGGAATCATGATGGCGTCGGGAAGGAGGTAAACCAATCGCGAAGTCCATATTTATATCTTCCCACTTCCAGGTGGGAATACTAAACTCTTGCATTATACCACCAGGTCTTTTCCCGCAAGTCTTGATACATCTTCGTGGCACCAGGATAAATAGAATATCGCACCCCATGCACTTCAGCCATAATCCTCTATCTTAGATCATCAACATTCGAGACACATAATCTACCCTACAATCTCAACACACCATCTCCCCCTTGGGAGAAAACCTTTACTTTTTGGTCCTTGACTGACTCCTTCAATCTGACCAAACTAGCATCTAAGTATTGTTTTTCCTTCACTTTCGAAATCAAGGAGGATTCAGAACTACTCTGAACCCCTATACTACCTTCAGCAGAGTCAAACAACCTAACCCTCAATTTAGCCAAATGATGCACATCACAAGCCAACTCTTTCTTACCTTCTACCACATGCGAAACACTACCCATGGACACTCTACTTAGGTCATCCGCCACAACATTAGCGTTGCCCGAATGGTACAGCACACTCATATGATAGTCTTTTAATAATTCTAACCATCATCTCTGCCTAAGATTAAATTCTCTCTGGGTAAACACATACTGCAGACTCTTATGATCAGTGAAAATATCAACATGGACACCATACAAATAGTGTCTCCAGATTTTCAAAGCAAACACAACAGCAGCCAACTCAAGGTCATGGGTAGGGTAATTTTTCTCATAGGGTTTCAACTGTCTAGAAGCATAAGCTATCACCTTACCCTTCTGCATCAATACGCAACCCAACCTCACTCTTGAAGCATCACAGTACACCCAAAAACTATCAACACCATCAGGCAAAGTCAAAACAGTGGTTGAAGTGAGTTGAGTCTTCAACTCCTGAAAGCTCTTCTCACTAGATTCGGACCATAAGAACTTCAATTTCTTTTGGGTAAATCGAGTTATAGGAGAACCATGGATCCTCATCAGACTTGGACCCATAGAATTCTATTGGATTTATCCATATAAAGTCACAGATCCTGGCAGCAGCTGAATCACCTCCCTGCTATTGTGGAGCCAGGGTCGAGTTGGCCTGAATATTTGTAGTAACAGCTTGGGCCCGCGCCTGAAAGGCTACCCAAAATTCAGCATGAGACACATTTTCATTCAATGATTCAGCAGGTTGAGGTTAGTAACCATCATTATTTCTTCTCTCCCGATGTGGAGGCATATTTCTAAAAGAGAAGAGCATGAATCAATAGCATAGAGAGACACGTTAAGTATGACAGACTTTTGAAAGAAAGAATCACACTTTTTTCCTAAAACATCTTCTAGCCTCTAGCTCATAGATGTGGCACGCTACACACCGATGATCAAGACTCTACTTAATGCGGCTTGTCAGATTCCCTAAGATACCTTAAAACCTTAGGCTCTAATACCAAGTTTGTAATGCCCCAGAAAATGAGTCCCAGAGTGTCACACGGTGATTGAGGATACGAGTAGCTCCAAGCTAACCCTTTAAGCCATTTTCATTTAGTTCAACACAAATCGATAGGGTTTCCATAAATAACCCTCAAATATCAACAGAGTAATCATCATCCAAGAATAAAATAATTTCATAAAGATAAAAAAATACAACTTATTAGTCAACTCCCAACATCTATAATAGTCTAACAAGCCTCTAAGAAAAATCAATAAAACCAGAAAGCCATTGAGACATGCCCCAACTGAATCATACTCAATTATCAAATGTAAACAATTCTGTGAAAACAATATCAGACATCACGTCCTCGAAACATGAGGACTCACCACAACAGAGGATGTAGAATAGTGTGCTTGAAGAATCACTGTCAAACCTGGAACTGAGCACCTAAACCTACATTCTGAGAAAATGTAGCCCACATCTGAAGATGTGGGTCAATACCATGAAAAGGAACAGAGTATATGGGGGTGTATGCAGTTGTATAAACATCATCATCATAAATATTTATAAGAAATATGCAGGATGTATGAAAGACTCACATAGCCCGAAGAAAATCATCATAATCATGAGAGGATGAAATAAGTACAATAACACATGTGAGTCATCATATAATTTGTCAATCACTTTCAGTTCATCAAGAATATCAATTCTCATAATGTAAATATCATTTAAATCTTTTGAAAGAATAACTTTCATAATTCCATTTTCAAATCACTTCACCATTCACCATAGACACAAGGAAACACACACACACTGGGAGATCCTATAATCGACATAAACCATGTGAGCTACATAGAGTCCAACGTACAACCCACTTTGGGGAGAGCCGTCCTATCCTTTCCATTGGAGTAGGACTATCGATATCAAATCCACATAAACTAGTGATCACTATATAAATCAGCCTTAGACTCACTCCTATGGGGGCACGTAGTTCTAGGAAAGTAAGGTCGCTTTATACCTCCCACTCGGTTCTAAAGATTTCTCCTAGACTTAGCTCGGATCATTTCAAAGACAATCCACAACAAAAATATTTCAGTAATATATAAATATACATCGGGAGCCATCATACTTCCCATCTATCAAAATCAATCACGTTGTGGATTTCTTTCACACCCGAGTTCAAAACAACTCCATTAAGACCAAAAGGTCAAATCATTCAAAATATCTCAAATATTCAACATCAACATACTTATAACACACACTTTCTCAAAAAAAAATTCCAGTGGGGATTCACGACCCAAATATCAAAATCATGATAAATATCGTTCAAGATTCATGCTTTATATCTCCACACATGTAAATTCATCTTTCAAAATTATAAACATCAAGATTTCATAATAATCATCATAATATATGGGTTCATGCTTCAAAATTGTAAAAATCAAATAAAAATCATTCCTTTGTAAAAAAAATTACTTTTGGGCACAAGAACAAAAGAAAGTTCTTGTTGAAAAACCCCACATACCTTGAATGATGAAATTTAGATTGATACTCATTTTTCAGATGTTAATCGTGCCTTTGGATGATGGTCCTTGGAGTTCTTGAACCAGGAACTTGAAATCTTGAATAAATTTGCAGAATTAATGGTGAACTTTGGAGGTTCTTGAAGTTGGATGTCGGAGCTTAGGGTTTTGTTTTTGAGGGAATTTGATGAAATATAACATACAATGCTTCTAATAGGCTTTAATATAGGGTTTGGATGGATTTTGGGTGAGGGGGAATGACCAAAACGTCCCTAAAAATCAAATAATTCTCAAATTTGTCCATTGGTGGACTGTTTTGATAGTCTGAAGTAGATCAACTATAAACTTTTACTCTGATATCCAAATTGGATGAAACCAATTTCATTAGAAAGAGGACTCTCATATCTTTCCGTTGATATATAGTATCTCACCCAGATCATTGTGTACGGGGAGTTATGATCATTTGAAGTTGACCCAAAAATTTGCTTTTGATATGCTGAAGTAGATCGACCATAACTTTTTACTATGAAATACAAATTGGATGAAAACAATTTCATTGGAAAGAGGACTCGTAGAGCTTTTCATTGATATATAGTTTATCACCCGGATCATTATGTACAAGAAGTTATGATCTTTTAAAGTTGGAGCAAAAATACGCCAGGCCTCAGTACTTTTTCCTGCATATTTTACTGTTCACTACTATTCACGGTTCGATCGAAATGTTCATAACTCGTCACTCGGGTGTCCGTTTTGGATGATCCACATATCTTTGGAAAGATTATTTGATACTATACTCAATGGTGGGTCATAATCTAAGCCATTCCGCATGAAAAATTTACAATTCATTTAGAAGATAGAACTCAACACGTTTACACACAAAATTTCAATGAAAAATTTCTCGGGGAATTAAACGGACAAAACAATGTGAACGAGGCATTTTTAGGTCAAATCGATGTGCTATAGCCTATGATTTTGGGGGTGGTCCTGGGGTCCAGGCGTGCTGTGGGCTAAAAATAAACCGGGGCATGCCAGGGAGGTTGGGGATCATCCCAGTGTGGTCC
>NW_025893742.1:74134-88354 GCF_002878395.1 Capsicum annuum | reverse complement strand
GTTTCGAATCAGTGTGCTATTGCCCACGATTTTAAGGGTGGGCCTGGGATCCAAGCATGTTATAGTCCAAAAATCGATTGGGCCATTCCAGAGAGGTTGGGGATCATCTTAGTATGGTCCGTTTAATTTGTCGTGGTTATTTAGGTTGACAAACGGGTGAAACAATGTGAACGGGGAATTTTTGACCTAAATCGGTGTGCTATAGCCCACGATTTTGGTGGTGGGACTAGGGTTCAGTCTTGCTGTGGGTCGAAACACGACCCGGGTATGCCAGGTAGGTCGGGGATCATCCTAGTATGGTCTATTTAATTTTTTGTAGCTATTTGGGTGGACAAACGGATGACACGACATGAACAGAATATTTTTAGGCCCAATCGGTGTGCTATAGCCTACTATTTTGGGGGTGGGCCCGGGGTCCAGGCATGCTCAGAGCAAAAAATTGATCGGGGCATGCCAAGGAGGTTGGAGATCGTCCCAGTGTAGTCTATTTAATTTTTTGTTACCATTTGGGTGGATAAAAGGCAAAACGGTGCAAACGGGGAATTTTTGTGCCAAATCGGTGCGTTATAGCCCACAGTTTTGGGGCTGGGCTCAGGGTCCGGGCATGCTGGGGGCTAAAAATTGATCGGGGTGTGCCAGGGAGGTTGGGGATCATCAAAGTATGGTCAATTTATTTTTTCATGGCTATTTGTGTGGACAAACGGGCGAAACAATGCAAACGGGGCATTTTTGGGCCAAATCGGTGTGCTATAGCCAATGGTTTCAGGGGTGGTCCTAGGATTCAGGCGTGCTGTAGGCCAAAAATCAATCGGGACATGCCAGGGTGGTTGGGGACAATCCCAGTATGGTCCGTATAATTTTTGGTGGCTATTTGGGTGGACAAACTGGCAAAACAGAACGAACGGGACTTTTTGGGGCCAAATCGATGTGCTATAGCCCACGGTTTTGGGGGTGGGCCTGGGGTCCAGGCGTTCAGTAGGCCAACAATCTCTCGGAGGTTCCAGGGAGTCTAGGGATCATCCAAGTGTCGTCCATTTAGTTTTTCAAGGCCATTAGGGTGGACAAACAGGCAAAACAGCATGAATGGGGTATTTTCGGGCTAAATCGGTGTGCTATAGCCAATGGTTTTAGGTATGAGCCCGGGGTTCATATGCGCTATAGGCCGAAAATCAATTAGGACATGCCAGGGAGGTTAAGGATTATCCCAATGTGGCCCGTTCAATGTTTTGTTGCCATTTGGGTGGACAAATGGGCGAAACGACGCGAATGTGGCATTTTTGGGCCAAATCGGTGTGCTATAACCTACGGTTTTTGTGGAGGGCCTGAGGTTTAATAGGGATCATCTCAGTATGGTCCGTTTAATTTTTGTGGCTATTTGGGTGGACAAACGGGTGAAACGGTGCAAACAGGGCATTTTTGGACCAAATTGGTGTGCTATAGCCTACGATTTTTGGGGTGAACCCGAGGTTTGAGCTTGTTGTGGGCCAAAAATTGATCAGAGCATGTCAGGGAGGTTGGGGATCATCCCAGTGTGGTTCTTTTAATTTTTTATGGTTATTTGGGAAGACAAATAGGTAAAACGGCGCGAATGTGGCATTTTCGGGCCAAATCAATGTGCTATAGCCACGGTTTTGGGGTAGGCTCGGGATTCGAGCGTGCTGTGGGCCGAAAATCAATTAGAGTATGCCACGGATATTAGGGATCATACCAATGTGGTCCGTTTAATTTTTTGTGGCTATTTGAGTGGCCAAATGGGCGAAACAGGGCAAATCAGGTTTTTTTGGGCCAAATCGGTGTGCTAAGAGCCTACGATTTTGAGGATGGGCCTGGGGTCCGAGTGTCCTATGGGTCGATAATTGAGCAGGACATGTCAGGAGTTTAGGAATCATCCCAGTGTGGTTCGTTAATTTTTTGTGGCCATTGGGGTGGAAAAATAGGAGAAACGACGCGAATGGGGCATTTTGGGGCTAAATCGGTGTGCTATAGTCCACGATTTTAGGGGTGGTCTCGAGGTTCGAGTGTGTTGTAGGTCAAAAAATGACTGAAGCATGCCTGGGAGGTTTTGGATCATCCCAGTGTTTTTCGTCTAATTTTTCTTGCTATTTGGGTGGATAAACGGGCGAAACGGCGCGAATGGGGTATTTTCAGGCCAAATCGGTCTGCTATAGCTTACGATTTTAGAGGTGGGTGTGGGTTCTAGATGTGATGTGAGCCAAAAATTGATCGGGGTATAATAGGGAGGTTGGGTATTATCCCGGTATGGTCCATTTAATTTTTTGAAGCCATTTTGGTGGACAAACGGGCGAAACAGTGCAAACCGGGCATTTTTGGGCCAACTCGGTGTGCTATAACACACGGTTTCAGGGGTGTTCTAGGGGTTTGGGTGTGCTGTGGGCTGAAAATTAACTGACGCATGCCAAGAAGGTTGAGGATCATCCCAGTATAGTTTGTTTAATTTTTCGTGGACAATTGCGTTGATAAATAAGTGAAATAGCATGAACGGGGCATTTGAGGGCCAAATCGATGTGCTATAGCCCACGGTTTTGAGGGTGGGCTCGGGGTTTGAATGTACTCTGGGCCAAAAATTGACTGGGGCATGCCTGGGAGGATGAGGATCGTCCCATTGTGGTTCATTTATATTTTCGTGGCCATTTTAGTGGAAAAACGGGCGAAAATAAATGGGGCATTTTCATGATAAATTGATGTGCTATAGCCCACAGTTTTAGGGGTTGGCCTAGGATCCGGGTGTGTTGAGGGCCAAAAATCGATCGGAGCATGCTAGGGAGGTTTGGATCATCCTAGTGTGGTTCGTTTAATTTTTTGTGGCCATTTGGGTGGACAAACGGATGAAACTGTGCGAACAGGACATTTTTGGGCAAAATTGGTGTGCTACAGCCCACAATTTTGGCGGTGGACCCAGGGTCTGGGCATGCTGTGGGCCAAAAATCAATCGGGGCATGCCAGGGAGGTTGTGGATCATCCATATGTGGTCTATTTAATGTTTCGTTGCCATTTGGGTGGACAAAGGGAGAAATGGCGCGAACAGGACATTTTTGGACCAAATTGGTGTGTTATAGCCCACAATTTTGGGGGTTGGCCCATCGGGCGTTCTATGGGGTAAAAATCAATCAGGGCATGCCAGGAGGCTGGGGATCATCCCAGTGTGGTCCGTTTAATTTTTCATCGCTTTTTGGGTGGACAAACAAGCAAAACGACACGAGCGGGGCATTTTTTGGTAAAATCGGTGTGCTATAGCCCACGATTTTAGGGATGGGCCTAGGTCCAGGCGTGCTGTGCGTCGAAAATCGACCCGGGGTTCTAGGGAGGTTGACGATCATCCCAGTGTGGTCCGTTTAATTTATCGTGACTATTTTTATGGACAAATAGGCAAAGCAGCACGAACGGGGCATTTTCAAGCCAAATCAGTGTGCTATAGCCCACGAATTTGAGGGTGGGATTGAGTTTCGAACATGCTATGCCAAAAATTAATCAGGGCATGCCAAGGAGGTTAGAAATTATCCCAGTCTTGTTCGTTTAATTTTTTCTGGCTATTTGGGTGGGCAAATGAGCGATACGACGCGAACAGGGCATTTTTGAGCCAATTCGGTGTGCTAGACCCTACGATTTTAGTGGTGGGCTCGAGGTTCGGTCGTGCTATAGGCCAAAAAATCAACCGAGGTATGCCAGGGAGGTTAGGGATCATCCTAGTGTGGTCCATTTAATTTTTCGATGCTATTTTGGTGGACAAACGGGCAAAATGGTGCGAACAGGGCATTTTCGGGCCAAATTGGTATGCATTAGCCCACGATTTAGGGGGTAGGCCGGGGGTGTGGGTATGTTGTGGGACAAAAATTGACCGTGGTATGCCAGGGATATTGGGGATCATCCCAGTATGGTGTGTTTAATTTTTCATGGCCATTTGGGTGGACAAACGGACGAAACAGCATGAACGAGGCATTTTAGAGCCAAATTGGTGTGCTACAGCCTATGGTTTTAGGGGTGGACCCAGTGTCTGGGCATGCTGAGGGCTAAAATTTGATTGAGGCATGGCAGGGAGGTCAGGGATCATCCTAGTGCAGTTCGTTTAATTTTTCGTGGCTATTTAGGTGGACAAAAGGGAGAAACAGTGCATTCGGGGCATTTTATGGCCAAATCAGTGTGTTATAGCCCACGGTTTTGGGGGTGGGCCCAGGTTCCAGGCATGCTATGGGCTAAAAATCGATCGGGGCATGCCAGGGAGGTTGGGTATCTCCCCAGGGTGGTCCATTTAATTTTTTGTGGCCATTGGGGTAGACAAACGGGCGAAATAGCATGAACAAGGTATTTTCGAGCTAAATTGATGGGCTATAGCCCATGGTTTCGGGGTTCGGCCCAGGGTGTGGGCGTGCTGTAGGCCGAACATTTATCAAGGCGTACCAAGGAGGTTGGGGATCATCCTAGTGTGGTTCGTTTAATTTTTCATGCCCATTTGAGTGAACAAACGGGCGTAAAGGCACAAACAGGGCAGTTTTGAGCCAAATCAGTGTGCTATAAGCCACAGTTTTGGGGGTGGGCCCAGGATCCAATCGTACTATGAGCCCAAAATCAACCAAGGCATGCCAGGGAGGTTGGGAATCATCTAATTATGGTTCGTTTAATTTTTCATGTCAATTTAGGTGGACAAACAGGGGAAACGGCATGAACGGGGCATTTTTAAGATAAATCATAGTACTATAGCCCATGGTTTCGGGGGTGGGCCCAGGGTTCGGGTGTACTATTGGCCGAAAAGCGACTGGGGCATGCCATTGCAGTTTGGGGATCATCCAGTATGAACCGTTTAATTTTTTGTGGTCATTTGGATGGACAAACGGGCAAAATGGTGCGAATGGGGCATTTTCAGGCCAAATCAGTGTGCTATAGCCTATGGTTTCAGGGGAGGGCTTGGAGTTCGAGCGTGCAGTGGCCAAAAATTGATTGGGGTGTGCCAAGGAGGTTGTGGATCCTGCTATACCCCACGGTTTTGGAGGTGGGCCCAGGGTCCAAGCGTGCTGTGGGCCAAAAATTGATCGAGGCGTGCCGGGCAGGTTGGGGATCGTCTTAATGTAGTCTGTTTAATTTTTTCGTGGCCAATTTGGTAGATAAACGGGCAAAATAGTGCATTTTTGGGACCAATCGGTGTGCTATAGCCAGCAGTCTCGGGGGTGAGCCCTGGGTTCAGGCGTGTTGTGTGCCAAAAATTCATCAGGCGAAACTACGCAAATGGGGCCTTTTCAGGCTTAATCGGTGTGTTATAGCCCACGATTTTGAGGGTGGGCCTGGGGTTCAAACGTGTTGTGGCTGAAAATCGACCGAGGTATACCAAGGGGGTTGGGGATCGTTCAAGTATCGTTCGTGAAATTTTTTGTGGCAATTTAGGTGGACAAATAGGTGAAATAGTGAGAACGAGGTATTTTCAGGCCAAATCAGTGTGCTATAGCCAACGGTTTTAGGGTGGGCTCGGGGTTTGGGCTCACTATGGGACAAAAATCAATCGAGGCATGCCAGAGAAGTTGGGATCGTCCCGGTGTGTTCTATTTAATTTTTTATGGCCATTTGGGTGGACAAATGGGCAAAACAGCGCAAACGGGATGTTTTTGAGTCAAATCAGTGTGCAATAGCGCACGATTTGGGGGTGGGCCCAGGGTCCGGACATGCTACAGGTCAAAAATTGATCGGGGTAAGCTAGGTAGGTTGGGGGTCATCCCAGTATGGTCTGTATAATCTTTTATGGCCATTTGTGTGGATAAACGGGCTAAACAGCGCAAACGTGGCATTTTTGAGCTAAATCGGTGTGCTATAGCCCACGATTTTTGGGGTGGGCCCAGAGTCGGGGCTTGGTATGGGCCAAAAATCTATAGGGGCGTGTCAGTGAGGTTGAGATCGTCCCAGTGTTGTTCGTTTAATTTTTCTTGGTCATTTGGGTAGACAAACTGGCGAAATGGCGCGACCAGGGTATTTTTAGGAAAATTGATGTGCTATTGCCCACTATTTCGAGGGTATGCATGGGGTCCAGGTGTGCTGTGGGTTGAATATCGAATGGGGCATTTCAGGTAGGTTGGTGAACGTCCCAGTGTGGTCCATTTAATTTGTCATGGCTATTTGGGTGGACAAAAGGGCGATACGGCGCAAATGGGCATTTTCGAGCCAAATCGGTGTGCTATAGTCCACGATTTTGGTGGTGGGCCCAGAGTTCAGTCGTGTTGTGGGCTGAAAATTAACCAGGGTGTGCCAGGGAAATTAGGGATCATCCTAGTGTGGTCCATTTAATTTTTCATGGCCATTTTGTGGGACAAACGGGCGAGCAAGGGTGTGCTATAGCCCATTATTTCGAGGGTGGCCCCGAGTTTCGAGCGTGCTGTGGGTCAAAAATCGATCGGGGCATGCCAGGGAAGTTTGGGATCATCCCAGTGTTGTCTGTTTAATTTTTCATGGCCATTTGGGTTGACAAAGAGGCAAAACTGCGTGAATGGGGTATTTTTGAGCCAAATCATTGAGCAATAGCCCACGATTTTAGAGGTGGTTTGGGGGTTCGAGCGTGCTATGGGCTGAAAATTGATCGGGGTGTGCCAGGACATTGGTATCATCCCAGTGTGGTTCATTTAATTTTTCATGGTCATTTGGGTGTACAAACAGATGAAACAGCTCAAACAGCACATTTTTGGGCCAAATCGGTGTGCGATAGCATATGGTTTTGGGGCTGGGCCCGAGATTCAGGCGTCCTGAGGGCTAAAAATTGATCGGGGCATGCCAGGGAGTTTAGGGATCATCCCTGTGCGGTTTGTTTAATTTTTGGTGGCTATTTGGGGTGAATAAACGGGTAAAACGGAACGAATGGGGCATTTTCGGGCCAAATAAGTGTGTTATAGCCCATGATTTTAGGGGTGGGCCTAGGGTCCAAGAGTGCTATAGATCAAAAATTGGCCAGAGCATGCTAGGGAGGTTGGGTATCATCCCAGTGTGGTGTATTTAATTTTTCATGGCCATTTGGGTGGAAAAATGGGTGAAATAACGCAAACGGGGCATTTTCAGGCCAAATCGGTGTGCTATAGCCCATGGTTTTGGGGGTGGTCCGGGGTCCGAGCGTGCTGTGGGCCGAAAATCAATAGGGGCATGCCAGGGAGGTTGAGGTTCATTCCAGTGTGGTTCGTTTAATTTTTTATTGCCTTTTGGGTGGACAAATGGGTGAAACAGAGTGAATGGGGTGTTTTCGGGCCAAATCGGTGTGCTATAGTCCATGGTTTCGGGGGTGGGCCCAGGGTCAGGTCATGCTGTGTGTCAAAAATTGATCGAGACATGCCAGGGAGGTTGGGGATCATCCCAGTGTGGTCCATTTAATTTTTTGTAACCATTTGGGTGAACAAACAAGTGAAATGACATGAATGGGTCATTTTTGGGCCAAATCGGTGTTCTATATCCCACGATTTTAGGGGTGGGCCAAGGATTCGGGTATGTTTTAGGCTAAAAATTGATTGGGGCATTCCATGGAGGATTGAGATCATCTCAGTGTTGTTCGTTTAGTTTATCGTGGCCATTTGGGTTAACAAATGGGCAAATTGGCGCGAATGGGGCATTTTAAAGCCAAATTAATGTGCTATAGCCTACGATTTTGATGGTCGGCCTGGGATTCAGTTGTACTGTGGACCAAAACTCGATCGCGGTGTGCCAGGTAGGTTAATGATTATTGTAGTGTGGTCCGTATAATTTTTCGTGGGCATTTTGGTGGACAAACGGATGGAACGGCACGAACGGGGCATTTTTGGGCTAAATTGGTGTGCTATACCACACGATTTTAGGGGTGGGCCCGAGGTTTGAGCATACTGTGGCTCAAAACTTTATAGAGGTATGCCATGGAGGTTGAGGATCATCCCAGTGTTCTATGATTAATTTTTTGTGGCCATTTGGGTGGACAAACATGTGAAACAACGCGAATGGGGAATTTTCAGTCCAAATCGGTGTGCAATAGCCCATGATTTTAGGGGTCGGGCGTGCTGTGGTCCAAAAATTGATCGGGGTGTACCAGGGAGGTTGGGGATCATCCCAGTGTGGTCCGTTTAATTTCTTATGGCCATTTGGGTGGACAAACGGACGACACGGCATGAACGGAGCATTTTTGGGCCAAATCGATGTGCTATAGCCTATGGTTTTGGGGGTGGGCCTGAGTTTCGGGTGTGCTCAGGGCCAAAAGTTGATTGGGGCATGCCAGGAAGGTTGTGGATCGTCCTAGTGAGAAAGGAGAATTTTATTGCCAAATCGGTGTGCTATAGCCCACGGTTCTAGGGGTGGGCTCAGGGTCTGGGCGTGCTTGGGGCAAAAATTCGACCGGGGCAATCCAGGGAGGTTGGGGATCATTTCAGTGTGGTCTATTTAATTTTTTGTGGCCATTTGGATGGACAAACGGGCGAAATAATGCGAATGGGGCATTTTCAGGCCATTTCGTGGTCCCGGGATTCGAGCGTGATGTGGTCCAAAAATAAATCAGGATATGCCAGGGAGGCTAACGATCGTCCCAGTGTGTTTCGTATAATTTTTTGTGGCTATTTGGATGGACAAACAATCAAAACGGCACGAACAGGTGATTTTTGGGCCAATTCGTTATGCTATAGCCCCCGGTTTTGGGGGTGGGCCTGGGCTGCTATGGGACAAAAATTGATCGGGGTGCTAGGGAGGTTCGAAATCATCCCAGTGTGGTCAGTTTAGTTTTTCATGGCCATTTGGGTGGACAAACGAGCAAAACGGCATGAATGGGGTGTTTTTGGGCTAAATTGGTGTGCTATAGCCCATGGTTTTAGGGGTGGACCCGGGGTTCGGGTGTGCTGTAGGCTGAAAAATCAATCAAGGCATGCTAGGGAGGTTAGGGATTATCCCAATGTGTCCTGTTTAATATTTCATGGCCATTTGGGTGGACAGACGAGCGAAACAGTGCGAACGGGGCATTTTTAGGCTAAATCAGTGTGCTATAACCAATGGTTTCAGTCGTGGGCCCGGGGTTCGGGCGTATTGTGGGCCAAAAATTGACCAGGGGGTGCCAGGGAGGTTGGAGATTGTTCCAGTGTGGTTCGTTTAATTTTTTATGATTATTTGGGTGGACAAACGGGCAAAACGGTGTGAATAAGGGATTTTTGTGCTATAGCCTATGATTTTAGAGGTGGGCCCAATGTTCGAGCGTACCGTGGGCCAAAAATTGACCGGAGCATGCCAGGGAGGTTGAGGATCGTCCTAGTGTGGTTCGTTTAATTTTTTGTGGCCATTTGGGTGGTTAAACAGGATAAAAAGTGTGAACATGGCATTTACGGGCCAAATTAATGTTCTATAGCCCATGTTTCTGAGGGTGGGCTCGAGATTCAGATGTGTTGTAGGTCAAAAATTGGCTAGGGTGTGCCAGTGATGGTAGGGATCATCTCAGTGTGGTCGGTTTAATTTTTCGTGGCCATTTGAGTGGAAAAAGGGGCAAAATGGTGCAAACTGGGTGTTTTCGGGCAAAATCGGTGTGCTAATAGCTTACGGTTTCGAGGGTGGGCCTTAGTTTTGTACGTCTTATAGGTCGATAATTGACCGGGGCATGATAGAGAGGTTGGGAATCGTCTAGTGTGGTCAGTGTAATGTTTTATGGTTATTGAGGTGGACAAACGGGAGAAACGATACGAACGGGGTGTTTTCGTGTTAAATCGATGTGCTATAGCCAACGGTTTTGGGGGTAGGCCTGAGTTTCGGGCGTGTTATGGGTCAAAAAATGACTGAGGCATGCCAGGGAGGTTGGGGATCATCCTAGTGTGGTCTGTCTAATTTTTCGTGGCCATTTGGGTGGATAAACGGGCGAAACAGCGCGAATGGGGAATTTTTGGGCCAAATGGGTGTGCTATAACCCATGGTTTCGGCGGTGGTCATGGGGTTCGGGCGTGCTGTTAGCCAAAAATTGACCGGGGTGTGCTAGGGAGGTTGGGGATCGTCCCAGTATAGTCCGTTTGATTTTTTTTAGACATTTGGGTGGACAAACGGGCGGAATTATGCGAACGAGGCATTTTTCAGCCAAATCAGTGTGCTATATCACACGGTTTCAGGGGTGGACTAGGGTTCTGATGTGCTGTGGGCTGAAAATCAATTGAGTCATTCTAGAAAGGTTGGCATTCGTCCCAATGTAGTCCATTTAATTTTTCGTCGCTATTTGGGT
Source organism: Capsicum annuum (assembly GCF_002878395.1). Taxonomy (NCBI): domain Eukaryota; kingdom Viridiplantae; phylum Streptophyta; class Magnoliopsida; order Solanales; family Solanaceae; genus Capsicum; species Capsicum annuum. The sequence continues at coordinate 78,168 of NW_025893742.1, read as the reverse complement.
TGATAAACCAGCAAAATGGCATGAACGGGGCATTTTAGGGCCTGATCGATGTACTATAGCCCAAGGTTTTGAGGGTGGGCTCGGGGTTCGAGCGTGCTTTGGGCAAAAATTTGACTGAGGCATGCCTGGGAGGTTGGGGATCGTCCCATTATGGTCTGTTTATATTTTTGTGTCCATTTTAGTTGAAAAACGGGCAAAATGGCGCGAACGAAGCATTTTCGATCCAAATCGGTGTGCCATAACCCACGATTTCAGGGGTGGGCCTGGGGTCCGAGTGTGCTGTGGGCCAAAAATTGACCTGGGATACTAGGGAGGTTGAAGATCATCCCAGTGTTGTCCGTTTAATTTATCGTGGCCATTTTTGTGGACAAACGGGCAAAACAGCGCAAACGGGGCATTTTGGGGCTAAATCGGTGTGCTATAGCCCACGAATTTGGGGGTGGGATCGGGGTCCAAGTGCGCTGTAGGCCAAAAATTGACTGGGGCATCCCAAGGAGGTTAGGGATCATCCCAGTGTAGTCCGTTTAATTTTTCTATTTGGGTAGACAAACAAGCGATAGGGTGCGAATGGGGCATTTTCGGGCTAAATCGGTGTGCTATAGTCGACGATTTTGGTGGTGGGCCTGAGGTTCGATCGTACTGTAGGTCAAAAAACTGACCAGGGTGTGCTAGGGAGGTTAAGATCATCTTAGTGTGGTCCATTTAATTTTATGTGGCTATTTCGGTGGACAAAAGGACGAAACGGTACGAATGGGGCATTTTCGAGCCAAATTAGTGTGCTATAGCCCATGATTTTGGGGGTGGGCCCAGGGTGCGAGTGTGCTGTGTATCAAAAATCAATTAGGGCATGCCAGGGAGGTTGGGGATCATCCCAGTGTTTTCCGCTTAATTTTTCGTGGCCATTTGGGTAGACAAACAGGCAAAACGACGCGAACGGGGCATTTAAGGTCAAATCGATTTGCAATAGCCCACGATTTTGGGGGTAGTCCATGGGTTCGGGCATACTGTGGGCCAAAAATAGACCGAGGTAGGTCAGGGATATTGGGGATCATCGTAGTATGGTGCGTTTAATTTTTCGTGGCCATTTGGGTGAACAAACGGATGAAACGGCGCGAATAGGGCATTTTTGGGCCAAATCAGTGTGCTATAGCCTATGGTTTTAGGGGTGGGCCCGGGGTCCAAGCATGCTGTGGGCTAAAAATTGAATGGGGCATGCCAGGGAGGTTAGGGATCGACCCAGTATGGTCCGTTTAATTTTTCATTGCCATATGGGTGGATAAACGGGCAAAACAACGCGAACGGGGCAGTTTATGGCCAATTCAGTGTGCTATAGCTCACGGTTTTACAGGTGGACCCAGGGTCCAGGTGTGCTGTGGGCTAAAAATCGATCGGGGCATGCCAGGGAGGTTGGGTATCATCCCAGTGTGGTCCATTTAATTTTTTGTGGCCATTTGGGTGGATAAACAGGCGAAACATCATGAACGGGGCATTTTCAAGCAAAATTGGTATGCTATAGCCCACGGTTTTGGGGCTGGGCCCAGGGTCCGGAAGTGCTATGGGCGAAAAATTAATCGGGACATTTGGGTGAACAAACGAGCGAAATGGCCCGAATAAGGCATTTTTGGGCTAAATCAGTGTGTTATAGGCCAGGATTTTGGGGGTAGGCCCAAGGTCCAGCTGTACTATAGGACGAAAATTAATTGAGGCGTTCCAGGGAGGTTCGGAATCGTCCTAGTATGGTTCATTTAATTTTTCATGGCCCTTTGGGTGGACAAACGGGCAAAATGTCGCGAACGCAGTGTTTTTGAGATAAATCATTGTGCTATAACCCATGGTTTCGGGGGAGGGCCCGTGGTTCGAGTATGTTGTAGGTCAAAAATCAACTGAGGCATGCTAGGAATGTTGGGGATTGTCCCAGTGTGGTTCGCTTAATTTTTCGTGGCCATTTGGTTGGACAAATGGGCGAAACGGCGCAAACGAGGCATTTTCGGGCTAAATCGGTGTGTTATAGCCCACGGTTTTGGGGGTGCGCCTGGGTTCCAGGCCTGCTATGGGCCAAAAACCGATCGAGAGGTCGGGGATAGTCCCAGTGTGGTCCGTTTAATTTTTTGTGGCCATTTGGGTAGACAAACAGGAAAAACAGCATGAACAGGGCATTTTAAGGCCAAATCGATGAGCTATATCCCATGATTTTGGGAGTGGGCCTGGGGTTCGGGCGTTTTATATGTCAAAAATTGACCAGGGAATGCTAGGGAGGTTGGCGATTATCCCAGTGTGGTCCGTTTAATTTTTTGTGGCTATTTGGGTGGACAAATGGGCATAACAGCGCGAATGGGGCATTTTCATGCCAAATCGATGTGTCATAGCTCTCGGTTTTAGGGGTGGATCAGGGTCCGATCGTGCTGTGGGACGAAAATCGACTAGGATATGCCAGGGAGGTTAGGATCATCCCAGCGTGGTCCGTTTAGTTTTTCATGGCCATTTGGGTGAATAAACAGGCAAAATAATGCGAACAGGGCCTTTTCAGGCCAAATTGGTGTGTTAGAGCGCTCGATTTTAGGGGTGCGTCTGGGCCTTCTATTGTTCAAAAATTGACCAGGGTATGCCAGGGAGGTTGAGGATCGTCCCAGTGTGGTGCGTTTAATTTTTTATGTCAATTTGGGTGGACAAACAGGCGAAACTACGCAAATGGGGCATTTTCGGGCCAAATCGGTGTGCTATAGCCCACGATTTCGGGGGTGGTCCCAAGGATAGAGCGTGTTGTGGGTTTAAAATCGATCGGGGTATGACAGTGAGTTTGGGGATCATCTTAATGTGGTCTGCTTAATTTTTTGTGGCAATTTGGGTGGACAAACGGGTGAAACGGTGACAACGGGGTATTTTTGGGCAAAATTGGTGTGCTATATAGCCTATGGTTTTGGGGATGGGCCCGGGTCCAAGCGTGCTATGGGAAAAAAATTATAGGGGCATGCCAGGGAGTTTGGGGATCATCCCAGTGTGGTCCGTTTAATTTTTCGTGACTATTTGGATGAACAAATGGGCAATACGACGCGAACATGGCATTTTTGTTTTAATTGGTGTGCTATAGCGGCCTGGGGACCGAGCGTACTGTGGGAAAAATAAGTGACACGACGTGAATGGGGCATTTATCGGCCAAATCGGTGTGCTATAGCCCACGATTTCAGGGGAAGACCCAGGGTCCAAGCGTGCTGTGGGCCAAAAATCGATCGAGGCGTGCCATGGAGGTTGGGGATCCTCCCAGTGTGCTCTGTTTAATTTTTCGTGGTAATTTGGGTGGACAAACGGGCGAACAGTGCAAACGGGGCATTTTTGAGCCAAATCAATGTGCTATAGATCATGGTTTGGGGGTGGGATTGGGATCTGGGCAGGCATTTGGCCAAAAATTAACCGAGGTGTACCAGGGAGGTTGGGGATCATCCCAGTATGGTCTGTTTAATTTTTTATGGACATTTGGGGGGACAAACTTGCTAAACAGTGCGAACTGGGCATTTTCTTGTCAAATTGGTATGCTATAACTGACGGTTTTGGAGGTGGGCTCGGGGTCCAGGTGTGTTGTGTGCCGAAAATTGACTGGGGCATACCTAAAAAGTTGGGATCGTCCCAGTGTAGTTTGTTTAATTTTTTGTGGCCATTTGGATGGACAAACGGGCGAGACGATGCAAATGATGAATTTTTGGGCCAAATCGGTGTATTATAGCCCATGGTTTTGGAGGCGGGCGTGGGGTCCAGGTGTGCTGTGGGCCAAAAATCAATTAGGGCATGCCAGGGAGGTTGGGGATCGTCCCAGTGTCGTCCGTTTAATATTTTGTAGCCATTTGGGTGGACAAATGGGAGACACAGCGTGATCGGGGCATTTTTGGGCCAAATCAGTGTGCTATAGCAGACGATTGTGGGGGTGGGCCTGGGGCCCGAGGTTCGGCCGTGCTGTTTCCCAAAAATCAACGGGGCGTGCCACGGAGTTTGGGGATCATCCAAGTGTGGTCCGTTTAATTTTTTGTGGCCATTTGGGTGGA
>NW_025893742.1:60010-71134 GCF_002878395.1 Capsicum annuum | reverse complement strand
GAAACGGCACGAATGGGGCATTTCCGGGCCAAATCGGTGTGCTATAGCCCACAGTTTCTGGGGTGGGCCCAGAGTTCGGGTGTGCTGTGGGCCAAAATTGACCGGGACATGCCAGGGAGGTTGGGGATCATCCCAGTGTGGTCTGTTTAATTTATCGTGGCCATTTGTGTAGACAAACGGGCAAAACGACGCAAATGGGGTGTTTCTGAGCCAAATCAGTGTGTTATAGCCCTCGCTTTTGGGGGTGGGTGCGGGGTTCGGGCGTGCTGTGGGCCGAAATTTGACTAGGGAATGCCAGGGAGGTTGGGGATCTTCCCAGTGTGGTCCATTTAATTTTACGTGTCTATTTGGGTGGACAAACGGGCGAAACAGTGCGAATGTAATATTTTCTGGCCAAATCGGTGTGCTATAGCCCTCGATTTTGGAGGCAAGCCCAGGGTTCGGGTGTGTTATGGGCTGAAATCGAACGAGGCATACCAGGGTGTTTGGGGATCATCCCAGTGTGTTCCGTTTAATTTTTCGTAGCCATTTGTGTGAACAAACGAGCAAAACGGCATGAATGGGCTATTTTTGGGCTAAATCAGTGTTTTATAGCCCACGGTTTTTGGGGTGGGCACGGGGTTCGGGTATTTTTTTGGCCGAAAATCAACTGGGGCATGCCTTGGAGGTTTGGGATCATCCCATTGTGGTCTATTTAAATTTTTTGTGGCCATTTGTGTGGATAAACGGGTTAAACGGCGCGAACGGGGCATTTTCAGGCTAAATCGGTGTGCTATAGACCATGGTTTTGGGGGTGGGCTCGAGATCCGAGCATGCTGATAACAGAATCAACCCACAACACAAAAACAAGACACAAAACATAAGACAAATCGAGGACCAAAAGAGGAACAAGTCTCTGCCAACAATATACCACAAGAACGAGATGATACAAAGTGTACTTTACACCAAAATCAGCCAACAAAAATATGAACAAGAGATGGTAAGATAACAACAACAAGATAACAACAATACACGGTTTTACTAGAAGAAGATCACAAACACGATTACAAGAAGTGTAAGGATAGGAAGTGAGACATCAACTCTCACAAGAACTAAGAACCTAAGTGTATGTCACACACTAAGACCCTTAATACTTGTAATAGGCAACACCAACACTCTTACAATAACACAAGAGGGCGTGAACCACTCAAGCGCCATGGTTTCTAACAATGTTTGGCAATACTAGCGATACTACCCTTGAATCACCCTCATTTCGGATTTGGTGGCTTTTCCAAGCCCTAAACTAAGGTGGTACACTCCTCACACTAGAGAGAGTTTGGTTCAAGTGTTAGAACTTTCAATATCAATAAACAACTAAAGAACTAAAGACCTAAAAACTAGTCTGTTTATAGACTTATTACAAATATAAGTGAAATATCTCAAATGCCCTTAATGAAGGGAAGACAAAAGGTGCCTATGGTGTGTAGTGTATTACCCATTATTGGTGTGTGATATGGTATTCCTTTGCACTTCACTTGCACACTTCGAGTCTCGGATTCAATGCGCACTCTCATAAGTTCATCTCCGTGATTATTCTTGTATCACCCTCTCCATCTTGAGAGGAATTTTCCCTCAAATTCACGGATTCATCTCGTACAATTGGCCACTTAAATAAAATCACTCAAAACAGTCCACAAAACTTGAATATGGCACAAAATAGTCCGCAAAACACATGAGGAAGCCGAGGGCTCAATAACTCAAGTCTCGGCCAAGATCTTCATTTTGAACCTCGGCTTCCTCTCCATCTTGATCCTTGTCTTCAGTCTCATCCAAAACATATACCAGCTCATTTCTTGGTGGCGGGTTCCTAGTGGTTCCCTACATCTTCCCCTCAACTTCCCTTCCATCATATAAGCATCATTGTAGACTCCATGTCCCTCATGTTCCTTTCTACCATACTCCTTTATATGGACATATCGGTTTTGGGGAAGTAAAGTTTTGGTTGAGAGGATTGTTTTGGTAATGTGGAGTTCGGTTGTAGATCTTGGATGGGAGGAAATTGGCTTCCAAGTCCCTCTTGTTAGACTTGATCAAATTGAGAGGGAAGTGACCTATTTAGGCCTCGGGTTGGAGGGCATTTGGTGGCTTGGCTTATGTCTATGTCACTTGGTGGTGGTCTTGGAGGATTGATCATTTGAGGTAAAGTTTCAGGAGTAGAAACACGAGAGTTCCTTCGACTCTCCACTCGTTCCAACATCTCAAGTATAGTAGATATATCCGAGCTAATTTTTTTAATTCCCGCATTTGCCTTACCCATGTCTCGGGAAATAGCATCAAGGTGGGCCAAAGTGGCTTCCATTATGGCCAAGAATCTACCTAAAAAACAGAAAATAAGTTAGTTGTACAAAGGGGTGATGTGGATGCCTTTGATTGGTTGCAGATAGTGATGTGGCAGCGTTGGAATGATTATGGAATATTGTGGAAATCTGAAATTTTTTTCTTGTCTTCAATTTGGATTTGTCAATTCACTTTGGAAGAGAGGAGTTTCGGTTTTGGGAGGAAAACAAGACGATTTGGAGCCTTTTCAAATTCAAAAGGGCTTTGACATTCCTTGCACCCTTTTGGCAAAACACCTTTTTGAAATCTTTTTGGCTCTTTCCTCTTTTGTTAGGCTTGGAAAGTGTTTGTCACCCTTTTAGTAACTAAGTTTTTTGGATGCCCTTTGTTCCTTTACCACTTTGGTGTTATATTGAAAGTATTCCCAAGACAAACACAAAGCCTTGTCTCTCTCTTATCTTTTCAAAATCAAACAACTCCATTTGTTGAACACTACTATAAGAACAATATGAACAACAACAACAATATGAACAACAACAACCTCTTAGCCGTCCACCCTCCAACAACACTTTGACAAGAGCTCAAATCTTGGACTTTAGACTCAAAGGGTGTTAGTGAACAACAAGATAACACAATAAACTATTAAGACAACAAAAACACACCGAAATCTAGACAAAAATCTCAGCCCAAAACAATAACAAAACACAATTTTGTCCAAGACAACAAGAATGGACAAATTTGCTTCTTTATGGAACTTTCAGTTTTTAAACATTTATGTTTTTGATTTTTCAAATTAGAGAGCCCAAGATTGGTAGTGTAGGAACACAACCAGCCTTATCTCTGATACCAAATGATAACGGAATCAACCCAAAACACGGAAACAAGACACAAAACATAAGACAAACCGAGGACCAAAAGAGGAACAAGTATCGGCCAACAATAATACCACAAGAACGAGATGATACAAAGTGTACTTTACACCAAAATCAGCCAACAAAAATATGAACAAGAGATGGTAAGATAACAACAACAAGATAACAACAATACACGGTTTTACTAGAAGAAGATCACAAACACGATTACAAGAAGTGTAAGGATAGGAAGTGAGACATCAACTCTCCCAAGAACTAAGAACCTAAGTGTATGTCACACACTAAGACCCTTAATACTTGTAATAGGCAACACCAACACTCTTACAATGACACAAGAGGGCGTGAACCACTCAAGCGTCATGGTTTCTAACAATGTTTGGCAATACTAGCGATTCCACCCTAGCATCACCCTCATTTCAAATTTGGTGGATTTTCCAAGTACGAAACTAAGGTGGTATACTCCTCACACTAGAGAGAGTTTGGTTCAAGTGTTAGAACTTTCAATATCAATAAACAACTAAAGAACTAAAGACCTAAAAACTAGTCTATTTATAGACTTATTACAAACATAAGTGAAATATCTCAAATGCTCTTAATGAAGGGAAGACAAACAGTAGCTATGGGCTGTAGTGTATTGCTCGTTCTTGGTATGTGATATGGTATTCCTTTGCACTTCACTTTCACACTTTGAGTCTCGGGTTCGATGCGCACTGTCATAAGTTCATCTCCGTGATTATTCTTGTATCACGTGTTGTGGGCCAAAAATCAACTAGGGCATGCCAGGAAAGTTAGAGATCATCCCAGTGCAGTTCGTATAGTTTTCGTTGCCATTTGGGTGGACAAACGGGCTAAACGACGCCAACGGGGAATTTTTAAGCAAAATTGATGTGCTATAGCCTACTGTTTTAGGGGTGGGCCAGGGGTTGGGATCATCCCAGTGTGGTCCGTTTAATATTTTGTGGACATTTGGGTGGACAAATAGGTGAAACGGCACGAACGGGGCATTTTCGAGCAAAATCGATGTGCTATTGCCCACAATTTTGGGGGTGTGCCCGGGGTCCGGGCGTGCTGTGGGTAAAAAATTGACTAGGTCATGCCAGGAAAGTCGAGCATTTTTAGGCTAAATAACTGTGCTATAGACCACGGTTTAAGGGGTGGGCCTGGGATCCGGACTTGCTGTGGGCCAAAAATTGACCGGGGTATGCCAGAGAGGTCAGGGATCATCCCAGTGTGGTTCGTTTAGTTTTTTTGTGGGTAACTGGGTGGATAAATGGGCCTGCTTTGGGAAAAAAATCATTCAGCGCGTACTAAGGGTTAGGATCATCCCAGTGTGGTTCGTTTAATATTTTGTGGTCATTTGGATGGACAAATGGGTGAAACGGCATGAACGGGGCATTTTTGGGCCAAATCGGTGTGCTATAGCCCACAGTTTTAGGGGCATGCCAAGGAGGTTGGGGATCATCCCAATATGGTTCATTTAATTTTTTGTGGCTATTTGGGTAGACAAATAGGTGAAATTACATGAATGGGGAATTTTTGGGCTAAATCAGTGCGCTATAGCCTACGGTTTTGAGGGTGGGCCTGGGATCCAAGTGTGTTGTGGGTTGAAATCGATCGGGGAGAGCCAAGGTAGTTGGGGATTATCCCATTGTGGTTTGCTTAATTTTTTGAAGCTATTTGGGTGGATAAACAGGTTAAACAATGTGAATGAGGCATTTTCAGGCCAAATTGGTGTGCTATAGCCCACGGTTTCAGGGATAGGCCTGCGGTCCGATTGTGCAGTGGGATGAAAATTGACTAGGGTGTGCCCGGGAGGTTGGGGATCTTTCTAGTATGGTTCGTTTAATTTTTGTGGCTATTTGGTTGAACAAATGGGCAAAACAGCGCGAATAGGGCCTTTTCAAGCCAAATCGGTGTGCTATAGCCCATAGTTTTGGGGAAGAGCCCAGGGTTTAAGCTTGCTATTATCCAAAAATTGATCTGGGCATACCATGGAGGTTTGGGATCATCCCAGTATGGTTTGTTTAACTTTTATGGCCATTTCGGTGGACAAATGGGAGAAACGACGTAAAAGTGGCATTTTTGGGCCAAATCAGTGTGCTATAGCCTACGATTTTGGAAGTGGACCATGGTTTCGAGTGTGCTGTCAGTCGAAAATTGATCAGGGCGTGCTAGGAAAGTTAGGAATTGTCCCAATGTGATCCGTTTAATTTTTCGTGGCTATTTGGGTGGACAAATGGGCAAAAGGGCACGAATGGGAAATTTTTAGGCCAAATCGCTGTTCTATAGCCCACGGTTTTGGGGGTGGGTTCGGGCGTGCAGTGGACCAAAAATCAACTGAGGCATGCCAGGGAGGTTGGGGATTGTCTCACTGTAATCCATTTAATATTTTGTGGCCATTTGGGTGGACAAACGGGTGAAATGGAGCGAATGGGGCATTTATGACCCAAATTGATGTGCTATAGCCTATGGTTTTGGGGGTGGGCCCAGGGTTCGAGCGTTCTGTAGGTTGAAAACTGACCGAGGTATGATTGGGAGGTACGGGATCATCCCAATGTGGTCCGTTTAATTTTTTCGTGGCCATTTGGGTGGACAAACTAGCAAAAAGGAATGAATGGGGAATTTTCGAGCCAAATTGGTGTGCTACAACCTACGGTTTTGAGGGTGGGTCCAAATTCCTGGTATGTTGTGGGCCGAATATTGATTGGGGTGTGCCAGGGTGGTTGGGGATCATCCCAATATGGTCCGTTTTATGTTTTGAGGCTATTTGGATGGACAAACGAGAAGAATGACGCGAATGGGGAATATTTGGTGCAAATCAGTGTTTTACAACCCTCGATTTTGGGGGTGGACACGTAGTTCGGGTGTGCTGTGGGTGTAAAATCGACCAGGGCATGCCAAAGAGGTTAGGGATCATCCCAACGTGGTCCGGCTATTTTTTATGGCCATTTGTGTGGACAAATAGGTTAAACAGTGCGAACGGAGCTTTTTCGAGCTAAATTAGTGTGCTATAGACCATGATTTTAGGGGTGGTCCTGGGATCCAGGTGAGTTCTGGGCCAAAAATCAACCGGGGTGTGCCAGGAATATCGGAGTTCATCCCAGTATGGTCTATTTAGTTTTTATCGGCCATTTGGGGAGGACAAACGGGCTTAACGGCGTGAATGGGGCATTTTTTAACAAAATCGGTATGCAATAGCCCACGGTTTTGGGGGTGGGCCCAGCCTACTATGGGGAGAAAATCTGCCAGAGTGTGCCAAGGAGTTTGGATATTATCCCATTGTGGTTCTTTTCGTATTTCATGGCCATTTGGGCTGACAAATGTGCGAAACGGCACGAACGGGGAATTTTTGGGCTAAATTGGTGTGCTATAGCCCACGATTTTGTGGGTAGGCCCAAGTTCGGGCGTGCTGTGGGCAAACAATTGACTGGTGCATGACAGAGTGGTCGGGGATCGTCCTAGTATGATCCGTTTAATTTTTTACTGTCATTTTGCCAGACAAACAGGCAAAACGTTGTGAACAGGGCATTTTTAGGCTAAATTGGTGTGCTATAGCCCACAGTTTTCGGGGTGGGCTCGGGGTTCGGGCGTGCTGTGGGATGAAAATTAAGCGTGGCATGCTAGGGGGTTGAGGATCATTCCAGTGTGGACCGTTTAATTTTTCGTGACCATTTGGGTGGACAAACGGGCTAAACAGCGCGAACAGAGCATTTTAAGGCCAAATCGGTGTGCTATAGTCTACGGTTTTGGGGTCATCCCGGGCCTGCTGTGGGCCAAAAATTTATCGGGGCATGCCAGGGAGGTTGGGGATCATCCCAGTATGGTCCCTTTAATTTTTTGTGGCCATTTGGGTGGACAAACAAGCAAAACTGTGTGAATAGGGCATTTTTGGGCCAAATCGATGTGCGATAGCCCACGGTTTTGGGAGTGGCCCTAGGGTCCGAGCGTAATGTGGGTTGAAAATCTATCGAGGTATGCCAGGGAGTTTGGGGATCGTCTTAGTGTGGTCTGTTTAATTTTTTGTGGTAATTTGGGTGGACAAACGGGCAAAACGGTGCGAACGGGGCATTTTCAGGCTAAATCGGTGTCCTATAGCCCACGGTTTTGGGATTGGCCTGGGGTCCGGCCGTGCTGGGGGATGAACATGATTAGGGTATGCCAGGGAGTTTGGGGATTTTCCCAGTGTTGTCCGTTTAATTTTTCGTGGCCATTTGCTTGGACAAATGGGTAAAATGGCACAAATGTGGCATTTTTGGGCCAAATTGGTGTGCGATGGCGGCCTGGGGTTCGAGCGTGCTGTGAGCCAAAAACCTACCGAGGTATGACAGGGAGGTTGAGGATCATCCTAGTATGGTCTGTTTAATTTTTCATTGCCATTTAGGTGGACAAACGAGCGAAATGGAGCGAATAGGGCATTTACTAGCTGAATCGGTGTTCTATAGCCCACGGTTTTGGGGGTGGACCCAGGTTTCGAGCATGCTGTGGGCCAAAAATTGACTGAGGCGTGCTAGGGGGTTGAGGATCATTACAGTGTGGTCCGTTTAATTTTTCGTGGTTATTTGAGTGGACAAACCAGTAAAATAGGAAAACGGGGCATTTTTGGGCCAAATCGGAGTGCTATAGCCCACGGTTTTGGGGGTTGGCCCGGGGTCCGAGTATGCTGTTCGCCGAAAAGAGACTGGGGCATGCCAGGGAGGTAGGGATCGTCCTAGGGAGGTTCGTTTAATTTTTTGTGTCCATTTAGGTAGACAAATGGGTGAACGACGTGAACAGAGCATTTTTCAAGCCAAATCGATGTGCTATATATCATGGTTTAGTGGTGCGCCCGGGATTCGGGCATACTGTGTGCCAAAAATTAACTGAGGCATGCCAGTGAGGATGGGGATCATCCCATAATTTCGGGGTAGGGCCCGGGGTTTGGGCATGCCAGGGAAGTTGGGGATTGTATCAGTGTAGTCCGCTTAATTTTTCATAACCTTTTGGGTGGAAAAAAGGGGCGAAACGGCATGAACGGGGCATTTTCAGGGCAAATCGGTGTGCTATAGCCCAAGATTTTGGGGGTGGGCCCGTGTTTCGAGCATGTTGTGGGTGTAAAATCGATCAAGGTATGTCAGGTAGTTGGGGATAATCCCAGTATGGTCCGTTTAATTTTTTGTGGTCATTGGGTGGACAAATGGGCGAAACGCTATGAACGGGGTATTTTTAGGCTAAATCGATGTGCTATGTTACACTATTTTGGGGATGGGCCCATCGTATAGGTGTGTTGTGGGCCAAAATTGACTAGGGCATGCTACGGAGGTTGGGGATCATCCCAGCATGGTCCGTTAAATTTTTCGTGGCCATTTGGGTGGACAAACCGGCAAAACAAATGAATGGAGCATTTTAGGGCCTAATCGGTGTTCTCTAGCCCACGATTTGGGGGGGCCGAGGTCCATGCATGCTGGGGGGCAAAAATTGACAAGGGCATGCCAGGGAGGTTGAGGATCGTCCCAATGTAATCCGTTTAATTTTTTGTGACCATTTATGTGGAAGAATGGGCTAGACGACGCGAATAGAGCATTTTTGGGGCAAATTAGTGTGCTATAATTGACGGTTTTGGGAATGGGTTCGGGGTCCGTGTGTGCTATAGGCCGAAAATTGACTAGGGTATGCCAGGGAGGTTGGGGATCTTCCCAGTGGAGTACGTTTAAGTTTTTGTGGCCATTTGGGAGGACAAACGGGCAAAACAGCATGAATGGTACATTTAAGGGCCAAATCGGGGTGCTATAGCCCACAATTTTAGGGGTGGGCCCCGGGTTCGGGCATGAGGTGGGCTAAAATTCAACCAGGGCGTGCCAGTGAAATTGGGGATCATCCCAGTGTGGCCCGTTTAACTTTTCGTGGCCATTTGGGCGAACAAACGGGTGAAACGGCACGAAAAAGGCATTTTGGGGCAAAATTGGTGTGCTATAGCCCATTTTTTTAGTGGTGAGCCTGGGGTTTGGGCGTGTTGTGGGCCAAAAATTAATCGAGGCATGCCAGGGAGATTGGGGATTATCCCAGTGTGGTTCGTCTAACTTTTCATGGTCATTTGCATGGACAAATTCATGAAACGGTGCGAACGGGGCATTTTCGAGCCAAATCAATGTGCTATAGCCCATGGTTTCGAGGGTGGCCCCAGGTTTCAAGCGTGCTTTGGGCCAAATATTAACCGAGGTATTCCAGGGAGGTTGGGGATCATCCCAGTATGGTCCGTTTAATTTTTTGTGGCTATTTGCGCAGACAAACAGACGAAACGGTAAGAACGGGGTATTTTCGAGACAAATTGGTATTCTATAGCCCACGGTTTTGGGGGTGGGCCCGGGGTTCGAGCGTGTTGTGGGCCGAAAATCGTTCGGGGCATGCCAGGGAGGTTGGGGATCGTTCGAGTGTGGTCCGTTTAATTTTTTGTGGCCATTTGTGTGGACAAATGGGCAAAACAGTGCAAACGGAGTATTTTCGTGCCATATCGATGTGCCACAAACCACAATTTTAGGGGTAGGCTCGGGGTTCGAGTATGCTGCAAGCCAAAAATCGATCGGGGTGTGTCAGGGTATTAGGGATCGTCTCAGTGTGGTCCGTTTAATTTTTCTGTGGTAATTTGGGTGAACAAATGGGCGAAATGGAGTGAGGGGACCATTTTCGTGCCAAATCGGTGTGTTATAGCCCATAGGTTTTGGGGGCGGGCCAGGGGTGCGGGCGTTCTGTGTGGTAAAAATCGACCGAGGCGTGCCAGGGAGGTTGGGGATCGTCCCAGTATGGTCCGTTTATTTATCGTGGACATTTGGGTGGAGGAACGGGCGAAACCACATGAACAGGGCATTTTTGAGCTAAATCGGCGTGCTATAGCCCACGGTTTTGGGGTGGCCTCGGGGTCCATGTGTGTTGTACACCAAAAATTGACCGGGGCATACCAAGGAGGTTTGGGATCGTCCTAGTGTAGTCCGTTTAATTTTTTATGGCTATTTAGTTGGACAAACGAGCAAAATATCATAAATGGTGCTTTTTTAGCCAAATTGGTGCGCTATAGCCCAGGGTTTCGGGGGTGGGCCTGGGGTTCGGGCGTACTGTGGGCCAAAAATTAACTAAGGCGTGCCAAGGAGGTTGGGATCATTCCAGTGTGGTCCGTTTAACTTTTTATGGCTATTTGGGTAGACAAACAGGAGAAACGATGAGAATGGGGTCTTTACGAGCTTAATCGGTGTTCTATAGATTACAGTTTTAGGGATAGGCCCGGTGTTCGAGCATGCCAGGGAGGTTGCGGATCATCCCTGCGTGGTCCGATTAATTTTTTATTGTCATTTGGGTTGATAAACGGGCGAAACAGAGCGAAAGGGGCATTTTAGGGCCAAATCGGTGTGCAATAGCCCATGATTTTGGGGGTACGCTTGGGGTTCGAGCCTGCTGTGGGCCAAAAATCGACTGAGGCATGCCAGGGAGGTTGGGGATCATCTCAGTATGTTCTGTTTAACTTTTTATGGCTATTTTTGTGGACAAACGGGCGAAATTGCGCGAAGGAAGCATTTTCGGGCTAAATCGGTGTGCTATAGCCCATGGTTTTGGGAGGTGGGCTCGGGGTACGGGCGTGTTGTGGGTCAAAAATTGACCGAGGTATCTCAGGGAGGTTGGGTATCATCCTAGTGTGGTCCGTCTAATTTTGCATAGGTATTTGGGTGGACAAACGGGTGAAACGGTGAGAATGAGGCATTTTCGGGCTAAAATAGTGTGTTATAGCCCATGGATTTGGAGTTGGTATCGGCCATCGGGCGTGCTGTGGGCTAAAAATGGACCGACACATGCCAAAGAGGTTGGGGATCATCCCAGTGTATTTCATTTAATTTTTTGTGGCCATTTGGGTGGACAAACAGGAGAAATGGCACGAACCAAGCATTTTTGGGCCAAATCGGTGCGCTATAGC
>NW_025893742.1:56760-57010 GCF_002878395.1 Capsicum annuum | reverse complement strand
ACAAACGGGCAAATGGGGCATTTTCAAGCCAAATCATTGTGCCATAGCCCATGGTTTTGGGGGTGGGCCCTGGGTACGGGCGTGCTATGGGCCAAAAATTGACTGTAGCATTCCAGGGAGGTTGGGGATCATCCCAGAATGGTCCTTTTAATTTTTCATGGCTATTTGAGTGGATAAACTAGCAAAACGGTGCGAATGGGGCATTTTCAGGTCAAATAGGTGTGCTACAAAAATTGACTAGGGCATGCCA
>NW_025893742.1:44799-56660 GCF_002878395.1 Capsicum annuum | reverse complement strand
GATCATCCCAGTGTGGTCCGTTTAATTTTTCATGGTCATTTGAGTGGACAAACGAGCGAAATAATGTGAACGGGGCAATTTCGGGCTAAATCGGTGTGCATTAGCTCATGGTTTCGGGGGTGGGCCCAAAAATTGACCGGGACGTGCCAGGGATCTTGGGGATCATCCCAGTGCGGTCAATTTAATTGTTCGTGGCCATTTGGGTGGACAAACGGGCTAACGGGCATTTTCGAGCTAATTTATTATGCTATAGCCTACGGTTTTAGGGGTGGGCCCAGGGTATGGGTGTGCTGTGGGCTAAAACTTGATCAGGGAATCCTAGGGTGGTTGAGGATCATCCCAACATGGTTCGTTTAATTTTTTGTGGCTATTTGGGTGGACAAACTGGCGAAACGGCGTGAATGGGGCATTTTCATGCCAAATCGGTGTGCTATAGCCCACGATTTTGGGGGTGGACTCGGGGTTCGTGTGTGTTGTGGACCAAAAATAGACCTCGATGTTCTAGGGAGGATGGGGATCATCCCAGTATGGTCCATTTATATTTTTCATGGCCATTGGGGTGGACAAAAGGGCAACACGATGCGATCGGGGTATTTTTGGGCTAAATCGGTGGGTGGGCCAGGGCTTTAGGTGTGTTGTAGGCCAAAAATTAACTGGGGAATGCCAGGGAGGTTGGGGATCATCCCAGTATAATTCGATTAATTTTTTGTGGCCATTTGGGTAGACAAACAGATGAAACGGCAGGAAGGGGGCATTTTTAGGTTAAATTGATGTGCTATAGCCCACGATTTTGGGGGTGGGACTGGGGTTCGGGCGTGCTGTGGGCTAAAAATTTACCGGGGCATGCCATGGGGGTTGGGGATCATCTTAGTGTGGTTCGTTTAGTTTTTCTTGGCCTTTTGTGTGGACAAATGGGAGAAACGATGCGAACGGGGCCTTTTCGAGCTAAACGATTTGCTATAGCCTACGGTTTGGGGTGGAACTTGGGTTCGGGTGTGCTGTGGGACAAAAATTAATCGGGGCATGCCAGGGAGGTTAGAGATCGTCCCAATATGGTCCATTTAACTTTTTGTGGCCATTTGGGTGGATAAACTGGCTAAACGGTGCAAATAGGGCATTTTTGGGCAAAATCGGTAAGCTATATAGCCCACGGTTTCGGGGGTGGTCCTGGGGTCCGGGCATGCATTAGGCCAAAAATTGACCAGGCTTGCCAGGGAGATTGGGGATCATCTGAGTGTGGTCCTTTTAATTTTTTATGGCCATTTGGGGTGAAAAATGGGCAAAACAATGCGAATGGGGAATTTTCGAGCCAAATCGATGTGCTACAGCCTATGGTTTTAGGGTAGGGCCCGAGGTTTGGGCATGCTGTAGGCTGAAAATAAACCGTGGCATTGCATAGAGGTTGGGGATAGTCCCAATGTGGTCCGTTTAATTTTTCATGGCCATTAGGGTGAACAATTGGGCGAAACGATGCGAATGAGGCTTTTTCGTGCCAAATCAGTGTGTTATAGCCCACAGTTTTTGGGGTGGGCTCGAGGTTCGGGCGTGCTGTGCACTGAAAAAGTGCTAGGGCATGCTAGGGAGATTGGGTATCCGTTTAATTTTCATTGTCATTTGTGTAGACAAACGGGAGAAACGGTGCGAACGGGACCGTTCAGGCCAAATCGATATACTATAGCCCATAATTATTTGGGTGGGCCCGGTGTGGGCCAAAAATCACCGGCACATACAAGGGAGATTGGAGATCATCCTAGTGTGGTCCGTTTAATTTTTGGGGCTATTTGGGTGGACAAACGTTTGAAACGCGCGACCGGAGCATTTTTTGGTAAAATTGGTGTGCTATAGCCCACGATTTTGGGGGTGGGCCTAGGGTCCAGGTGCGTTGTGGGCCAAAAATTGATCGGGACATGCCAGGGAGGTTGGGGATCATCCCAATATGGTACGTTTAATTTTTCATGGTCATTTGGGTGGACAAACGGGTGAAATAGCGCGAACAGAGCATTATCATACCAAATCAGGGTGTTATAGCCTTCCGATTTAGGGGTGGGCCCAGGGTTCGGGTGTGCTGTGGCCCAAATATTGATCGAGCCATGCCAGGAAGGTTGGATATCATCCCAGTGTGGTCCGTTTAATTTTTTCATGGCCATTTAGCTGGATAAATGGGCAAACCAATATGAATGGGGTATTTTCGAGCCAAATTAATGTGTTATAGGTCATGGTTTTAGGGGTGGGTCAGGGTTCTGGGCGTGCTCTAGGCCAAAAATTGACCGGGGCGTGCCAGGAAAGTTGGCGATCGTTTCAGTGTCATCCATTTAATTTTTTATGGCAATCAATCGAGGCATGCTAGGGAGATTGGGTATCGTCCCAATGTGGTTCGCTTAATTTTTCATGGCTATTTAGGTGGACAAATGAGCGAAACAGCGTGAACGGGGTATTTTCGGGCCAAGTCGATTTGCTATAGCCCATGGTTTTAGGGGTGGGCCTTTGGTTCAGGTGTGCTGTCAGCCAAAAATCGAATAGGGCATGCCAAAGAGTTCGGAATCATCCCAGTGTTGTATGTTTAATTTTTTGTGGCCAAACGGCGCGAATGGGGCCTTTTTGAGCCAAATGACTGTGCTTTAACCCACAGTTTTAGGGGTGAACCCGGGGTCCAAGCATGCTGTGGGCGAAAAATCGATCGAGCCATGCCAGAGAGGTTGGGAATCATCACAGTGTGGTCTGTTTAATTTTTTGTGGCCATTTGGGTAGACAAACGGGTAAAACGACGCGAAAGGGGCATTTTTGGGCCAAATCGGTGTGCTATAGCCCACAGTTTTGAGGGATGAACCCCAAATCAAGGCATACAAGGGAGGTTGGGGATCATCCCAGTATGGTCTGTTAAAATTTTTATGGCCATTTGTGCAGAAAAATGAGCGAAAAGACGCAAACAAGGAATTTTTGGGCCAAATCGGTGTGCTATAGCCCACGATTTCGGCGGTGATCCCAGGGTCCAGGTGTGTTGCAGGCAAAAAATTGATCGAGGTGTGCCAGAAAGGTTGGGGATCATCCCAGTATGGTTCGTTTAATTTTTCATGGTCATTTGGATTGTCAAACAGGTGAAACAACATGAACGGGGCATTTTCGGGCTAAATTGGTGTGTTATAGCCCACTGATTTGGAGGTTGGCTCGGGGTTCGGGCATTTTGTGGGCCAAAAATTGATCGAGGAGTGTCAGGGATATTGGGGATCATCCCAGTGTGGTTCGTTTAATTTTTTGAGGCTATTTGTGTAGAAAAACAGGCAAAATGGCACGAACAAGGCATTTTCAGGCCAAATCTATGTGCTATAGCCCACGGTTTTGTGGGTGGGGATGGGGTCTGGGCATGATGTGGGTCAAAAATTGACCGAGGCATTCCAGGGAGGTTGGGGATTATCCCAATGTGGTTAGTTTAATTTTTCGTAGTCATTTGGATGGACAAACAGGCGAAACGGCACAAATGGGGCATTTTTGTGCCAAATCATTATGCTATAGCCCTCGGTTTTGAGGGTGGGCCGGGGTTTGTGCATGATAGGAGCCAAAAATTGACCGACACATGCCAAGGAGTTTGGGGATCATCTTAGTGTAGTTCATTTAATTTTTCGTGGCCATTTGGGTAGATAAATAGGAGAAATAGCGCGAACGGGGCATTATCGTACCAAATCAGTGTGGTATAGCCTTTCGATTTGGGGGTGGGCCCAGGGTCCGGGTGTTTTGTGGCTCGAAAATTGATTGATCCATGCCAGAAAGGTTGGAGATCATCCCAGTATGGTCCATTTAATTTTTTCATGGCCATTTAGCTGGATAAAAGGGCAAAACAATATGAATGGGGTATTTTCGAGCAAATTTGGTGTACTATAGCTTATGGTTTTAGGGGTGGGTCAAAGGTCTGGGCGTGATCTAGGCCAAAAATTGTCTGGGGCGTGCCAAGAAAGTTAGCGATCATCTCAGTGTCGCCCATTTAATTTTTTATGGCAATTTAGGTGGGCAAATGGGCTAAATAGCGAACGAGGCATTTTTGGCCAAATTTGGTGTGCTATAGCCCACGATTTTTGGGGTAGGCCCAGGGTATGGGCGTGTTGTGGTTCGAAAATTGATTGGAGCATGCCAGGGAGATTGGGGATCATCCTAGTATGGTTTGTTTTACTTTTCGTGGCTATTTGTGTGGACAAACGGGCAGTACGGTGCGAACGAAACATTTTTTGGCCAAATCGGTGTGCTATAACCTATGATTTTGGGGTTAGGCCCGAGGTCCGGGTGTGTTGTGGGTGAAAATCAACCATGGTATGTCAGCGCGGTCGAGGATCGTCCTAGTGTGATCCGTTTAATTTTTTGTGGCCATTTGGGTGGACAAACGAGCTAAACGGTGCAAATGGGGCATTTTTAGGCAAAATCGATGAGCTATATAGCCCACGGTTTCGGGGGTGGGCCTGGGGTCCGGGCGTGCATTAGGCCCAAAATGAACCAGGCTTGCCAGGGAGGTTGAGGATCATCTGAGTGTGGTCCTTTTAATTTTTTATGGCCATTTGAGGTAAAAACGGGCAAAACAGTGCGAATGGAAAATTTTTTGGCAAAATCAATTTTAGGGTTGGGCCCAAGGTTCGGGCATTTTGTAGGCCAAAAATCAATCGAGGCGTTCCAGAGAGGTTGGTGATAGTCCCAATGTGGTCCGTTTAATTTTTCATGGCCATTAGGGTGGAAAAACGGGCGAAACAACGCGAATGAGGCATTTTCGTTCCAAATCAGTGTGTTATAGCCCACAGTTTCTGGGGAGGGCCCGGAGTTCGGGCGTGCTGTGCGCCAAAAATCTCTAGGGTGTGCCAGGGAGATTTGGTATCCGTTTAATTTTTCTTACATTTGTGTGGACAAACGGGCGAAACAGTGTGAACGGTGCCTTTCATGCCAAATCGCTATTCTATAGCCCACAGTTATGGGGGTGGGCCCGAGGTCCGGCGTGCAGTGGGCAAAAAATCACCGAGGCGTACGAGGGAGGTTGGGGATCATCCCAGTGTGGTCCGTTTAATTTTTTCATGGCTATTTGGATGGACAAACATTTGAAACGATGCGAACGAAGCATTTATGGGCCAAATTGGTGTGCTATAGCCTACGGTTTTGGGGGTGGGCCTGGGGTCCAAGTGCGTTGTGGGCTAAAAATTGACTGGGACGTGCCAGGGAGGTTGGGGATCATCCCAGTGTGGTAAGTTTAATTTTTCATGGCCATTTGGGTGGACAAACGGGTGAAATAGAGCAAACGGGGCATTATCGTACCAAATCAGTGTGCTATAGCCTACAGTTTCGGAGGTGGGCCCAGGGTCCGGCAGGGCTGTGGCCCAAAAATTGATCGAGCCATGCTAGGAAGGTTGGAGATCATCCCAGTGTGGTCTGTTTAATTTTTTCATGGCTATTTAGCTGGATAAACGGGAAAAACAATATGAATGGGGTATTTTCGAGCCAAATTAATGTGTTATAGCTCATGGTTTTAGGGGTGGGTCAGGGGTCTGGGCGTGCTCTAGGCCAAAAATTGACCGGGGCGTGCCAGGAAAGTTGGCGATCGTTTCAGTGTCATCCATTTAATTTTTTATGGCAATTTGGGTGGGCAAACGGGTTAAATATTGTGAACAAGGCATTTTTGGCCTAAATTGGTGTGCTATAGCCCACGATTTTTGGGGTCGGCCCAGGGTCTGGGCGTGCTGTGGTTCGAAAATTGATCGAAGAATGTCAGATAGATTGGGGATCATCCTAGTATGGTTCATTTTACTTTTCGTGGCCATTTGTATGGACAAACGGGCAATACGGTGCAGACGGAGCATTTTTGGGCTAAATTGGTGTGCTATAGCCTACGATTTTAGGGTTAGGCCCGAGGTCCAGGCATGTTGTGGGAGAAAATATGCCAGGGTATGTCAGGGCGGTCGAGGATCGTCCTAGTATGATCCGTTTAATTTTTTGTTGCTATTTGGGTATATAAATGGGCGAAACGATGTGAACCGAGCGCTTTTGCACAAAATTAGTGTGCTATAGCCCACGATTTTGGGGGTGGGCTCGGGTCCAGGCATGCTATGGGAAAAAAATTGATCGGCGCATACCAGGGATGTTGGGGATCGTCCCAGTGTGTTTGTTTAATTTTTTGTGGCCATTTGGATGGACAAACGGGCGAAACGGCACAAATGAGGCATTTTTGGGCTAAATTAGTGTGCTATAGCCCACGGTTTTGAAGGTGGGCCCAGGGTTTGGGCGTGATGTGGGCAAAAAATTGACTGAGATGTGCCAGGAAGGATGGGGATCATCCCAGTGTGGTCTGTTTAATTTTTCTTGGCCATTTGGATGGATAAATAGGCGAAATAGCACGAGCGGGGTATTTTTATACTAAATCGGTCTGCTATAGCCCATAGTTTCGGGAATGAGTCTGGGGTCTGAGCGTGCTGTGTGCAAAAATTTGATCGGGGCTTTCCAGGGAGGTTGGGGCCCATCCTAGTGTGGTTCGTTTAATTTTTCGTGGCTAATTCGGTGGACAAATGGGTGAAACGGCGTGAATGGCGGATTTTAGGGCTAAATTAGTGAGCAATAGCCAACGGTTTAAGGGGTGGGCCCAGGTTCTGGATATGCTGTGGGCCAAAAATTGATTGGGGAGTGCCAGGGATGATGGGGATCAACCCAGTGTGATCCGTTTAATCTTTTGTGACCATTTGGGTGGACAAAGGGGTAATGTGGCGCTAACAGGGCATTTTTGAGCCAAATCGGTACTCTACAGCCCACAATTTTAGAGGTGGTCCCAATGCCTGAGCGTGTTGTGGGCCGAAAATCAACCAGGGCATGCCAGGGAGGTCGAAGATCATTCCAGTATGGTCCGTTTAGTTTTTTGTTGCCATTCGGGTGGACAAACAGTTAAAATGGTACGAAAGGGACATTTTTGGGCCAAATCATTGTGCTATAGCCCACGATTTTAGGGGTGGGCCCGAGGTCCGGGCGTGCTTTGGGCCAAAAATCCTGGTACGGGTATGCTGTACGCTAAAAATGGATCGGGGCATGCCAGGGAGGTTGGGGATCATTCCAATGTGGTCCACTTAATTTTTCATGGCTATTTTGGTGGACAAATGGGCGAAACAGCGTGACGGGGCATATTCGGGCCAAGTCGGTCTGCTATAGCCCATGGTTTTGGGGATGGTCCTGGGATTCAGGTGTGCTGTGGGCCAAAAATTGACTACGGTATGCCAGGGAGGTTGAGAATCATCCTAGTGTTGTATGTTTAATTTTTTGTGGCAAAACGGCGCGAATGGGGCCTTTTTGAGCCAAATCAGTATGCTATAACCCACGGTTTTAGGGGTGGACCCGGGGTTCGGGCATGTTGTGGGGAAAAAATCGATCGACGCGTGCCAGAGAGGTTGGAGATCATCATAGTATGGTCCGTTTAATTTGTTGTGGCCATTTGGATGGACAAACGGGCAAAACGGCGTGAAAGGGGTATTTTTGAGCCAAATCGGTGTGCTATAGCCCACGATTTCAGGGGTGGAACGGGGTCCAGGTGTGTTATGGTCCAAAAATCAACCGAGATTCATTTAATTTTTTGTGGCTATTAGGGTGGATAAACGGGCAAAACGGTGCGAATGGGGCCTTTTCGGGCCAAATCGGTGTTATAGCCATATTTTTGGGGTGGACCCGGAGTCCGGGCATGTTGTGGCCTAAAACTTGACCGGGGTATGCTAGGGAGGTTGGAGATCATCCCAGTATGGTCCGTTTAATTTTTTGTTGCCATTTGGGTGAACAAACGGGCGACACGGCGCGAAAGGGGTATTTTTGGGCCAAATCGATGTTCTGTAGACCATGGTTTCAGGGGTGGGCCCGTGGTCCAGGATGCCAGGGGCCAAAAATTAACTGAGGCATGCCAGGGAGGTTAGGGATCAACCCAGTGTGGTCCGTTTAACTTTTCATGACAATTTTCATGGAAAAATGCACGAAACAGCGCAAACGGGGCATTTTCAGGCTAAATTTGTGTGCTATTGCCCTTGGTTTTGGGGGTGGATGGAGTCCGAGCGTGCTATGTTCTAAAAATTGATAAAAGTGTGCCAGTGAGGTTGTGGATCGTCTCAGTGTGGTCCGTTTAATTTTTCATGGCTATTTAGGTGGACAAACGGGCGAAATGGCGTGAACGGGGCATTTTTGGGCCAAAATAATGGGTTATAGCCTACAATTTTTGAGGTGGACTCGGGGTTCGGGCGTGCTGTGGACCAAAAATTAATTGAAGAGTGTCATGGAGGCTGGGGATCATCCCGATGTGGTTCGTTTAGTATTTTTGGTGCCATTTATGAGGACAAACAAGCAAAACGGCATGAACGGGGCATTTTTGAGCCAAATCGGTGTGCTATATAGCCCAAGGTTTTGGGGGTGGGCCTGGGGTCCGGGCATGCTGTGGGCCCAAAATTGACCGAGGAATGCCACGGAGGTTGGGATCATCCCAGTGTGGTCCGTTTAATTTTTTTTGGACATTTGGGTTGACAAACGGGTGAAACAGCACAAACAAGGCATTTTGATGCCAAATTGGTGTGCTATAACTCATGGTTTCGAGGGTGTGCCCGAGGTTCGGGCTTGCTGTGGGCAAAAAATCAACCGGGGCATGCTAGTGAGATTGGGGATCATCCCAGTATGTTCTGTTTAATTTTTTCATGGCAATTTGGGAGGACAAACGGGCGAAACGGCACGAACGAGGCATTTTCGGGCTAAATCAGCGTGCTATAGCCCATGGTTTTGGGGGTGGGCCAGGGGTGCGGGCGTGTTGTGGGCCTAAAATTGACCGGGGCATGCCAGGAAGGTTGAGGATCATTCCAATATGGTCCGTTTAATAATCGTGGCTATTTGGGAGGACAAACGAGCAAACCAATGCGAACGGGCCATTTTTGTGCTAAATCTATGTACTATAGCCGACGGTTTAGGGGTCCAGGCGTGCTATAGGTGGAAAATTGACCATCCCAGTGTGGTCCGTTAAATTTTCCGTGGCAATTTGGGTGGACAAATGGGTGAAACGGCGCGAATGGGGCATTTTCGGGCTAAATCAGTGAGCTATTGACAATGGTTTTGGGGTAGCGCCTGGGGTTTGGGTATGCTATTGGCCAAAAATTGACCGGGGCGTGCCAGGGAGGTTGGGGATCATTCCCTTTTAGTTCGCTTATTTTTTGTGGCTATTTGGGTGGACAAACAGGCAAAACGGCATGAACACGACATTTGCAGGCTAAATTAATCTGCTATAGCCCACAGTTTTAGGGGTGGGCCCGAGGTCTGGGCGTGTTGCGGGTTGAAAATCTATCGTGGCATACCAGGGAGGTTTTTGATCATCCTAGTGTGGTCGGTTTAATTTCTCATGGTCATTTGGGTGGACAAACGGGTGAAACGGCACAAATGGGGTATTTTTGGGTCAAATCGGTGTGCTATAGCCTACAGTTTTGGGGGTGGGCCAGGGGTCCGGGCGTGCTGTCGGCCAAAAATCAACTAGGGCATGTCAGGGAGGTTGGGGATCATTCCAGCGTGGTCCATTTAATTTATCATGGTTATTTGGATGGACAAACAGGCAAAAATACGTAAACAGGGCATTTTCAGGATAAATCGATGTGCTATAACCCATAATTTTAGGGGTGGGCCCGGGGTTCAGGCGTGCTGTGGGCAAATATATGATTGGGGCGTACCAGAGAGGTTGGGGATCCTTCTAGCATGGTCCTCTTAATTTTTCATGGTCATTTTGGTGGACAAACAGTCGAAACAGCGCGAACGGGGCCTCTTCAGACTAAATCGGTGTGCCATAGCCCACAGTTTTGGGGGTGGGCCTGGGGTCCAAGGTGTTGTGGGCCAAAAATCGATCAGGGCCTGCAAGGGATGTTGGGGATCATCCAGTATGGTCCGTTTAAATTTTTGTGGCCATTTTGCTAGACATACGGTCGAAATAATTCGAAATGGGCATTTTTGTGCCAAATCGATGTGCTATAGCCCACAGTTTTGGGGGTGGGCCTAAGGTCCGAGTGTCCTGTGGGTCAAAAATCGATTGGGTGTGCCAGTGTGGTCCGTTTAATTTTACGTGGATATTTGGTTGGACAAACGAGCGAAACGGCGCGAATGGGGCTTTTTTATGCCAAAACGGTCAGCTATAGCCCACGGTTTCGGGGGTAGGCCCGGTGTCCGAGCATTCTGTGGGCTGAAAATATACAGCGGTATGCCAGAGAGGTTGGAAAATATCCTAGTGTGTGGTCCATTTAATTTTTTTGTGGCCATTTGGGTGGGTAAACAGGCGAAACAATGTGTATGGGGCATTTTCGATCCAAATCAGTGTGCTATAGCCCATGGTTTTGGGGGTGGACCAGGAGTCCGAGCGTGATGTAGGCCAAAAATTGATCAAGGCATGCCAGGGAGGTTAGGGATTATCCCAGTATGGTCCGTTTAATTTTTCGTTGCCATTCAGGTAGACAAACGGGTGAAACTGCATGAACATGATATTTTGGGCTAAATCGGTGTGGTATAAACCATGGTTTCATGGGTGGGACCGAGGTTCAAGCTTGCTATAGGTCAAAAATTGATCGGAGCAATCCAAGGAGGTTTGAGCTCATTCCAGCATGGTTTGTTTAATTTTTCATGGTCATTGGGTGGACAAACGGTCAAAAAGGCGCGAATGGGGCATTTTCGGGCCAAATCAGTGTGCTATACCCATAATTTCTAGGGTGGGCTCGGGGTCCGGGCGTGGTGTGGGCCAAAAATTGACCGGGGCGTTCCAGAGAGGTTGGGGATCTTCCCAGTGTAGTCTGTTTAATCTTTTGTGTCCATTATAAGGGACAAAAGGGCTCAATGATGAGAATGGAGAATTATTGGGCCAAATCAGTGTGCTATAGTCCACGATTTTGGGAGAGGGCCCGGGGTTCGGAGTGCTGTAGGCCAAAAATTACCCGAGGCCTGCTAGGGAGATTAGGGATCATCCCATAGTTGTCTGTTTAATTTTTCGTGGCCAGTTGGGTGGACAAACGGGAGAAACAGCGCGAATTGGGCATTTTCGATCCAAATTGATGTGCTATTGCCCACGGTTTTGGGGGTAGGCTCAGAGTTCGGGTTTGCTGTGGGGCGAAAATCAACCAAGGCATTCCAGGGAGGTTGGGGAACATCCCAGTGTGGTTTGTTTAATTTTTAATTGTTATTTGGCTGGACAAACAGGCGAAACAGCATGAACGGGGCATTTTCGAGCTAAATCGATGTGCTATAACCCACGATTTTAGGGGTAGGCCTAAGGTCCGAGCGTGCCGTGGGCCAAAAATTGACTAGGTCATGCCTGGGAGGTTGGGGATCGTCCCAGTATGGTTCGTTTAATTATTCATGGCTATTTGCATGGACAAACGGGCGAAACGACCTTTTCAGGCCAAATCGTTGGGCTATTGGACAAAAATCGATCGGGGAGGACCTGGGGTTCAGGTGTGCTTTTGGAAAAAATCGATCGGGGCATGCCAGGGAGGTGGGGATCATCCTAGTGTGGTCCGTTTAATTTTTCGTGGCCATTTGGGTGGACAAATGGGAGAAACGGCGAGAACGGGCCATTTTTTATACAAATCAATGTGCTATAGCCCACGATTACGAGGGTGGTCCTGGGGTTCGAGCGTGCTGCGGGCCAAAAATTGATCGAGGTATGCCAAGGAGGTTGTGGATCATCCCAGTATGGTCCGTTTAATTTTTCTTAGCCATTTGGTTGGACAAATGTATAAAACGACGCGAACGGGGCCTTTTCGAACCAAATCGGTGTGCTATAGCCAACGGTTTGGGGGTGGGCCTTGGGTCCGGGGGTGCTATGGGCTAACAATTAATTGGGGCATACCAGCGAAATTATAGAT
>NW_025893742.1:38924-41799 GCF_002878395.1 Capsicum annuum | reverse complement strand
TGAAATTAAAGTGGACAAACGTGCGGAACGGTGCAAACGGGGTATTTTCGAGCCAAATTGGCAAGCTAAAGCCTACAGTTTTGGGGTGGACCCGAGGTCCGGGCGTGCTGTGGACCAAAAATTAACTGAGACGTGCCAGGGAGGTTGGGGATCATTCCAGCATGATTCGTTTAATTTTTTGTGGCCATTTGGGTGGGCAAACTGGCCAAACGATGCAAACGACGCATTTTCGTGCCAAATCGGTGACCTATAGCCCACGGTTTTGGGGGTGGGCCTGGGGTCCGTGTGTTCTTTGGGCCGAAAATAGACCACGGCATGCTAGGGAGGTTGGGGATCATCCCAGTATGGTCCGTTTATTTTTTTCGTGTCCATTTGGGAGAACAAACGGGCAAACGATTCAAAAGGGGCTTTTTCAAGCCAAATCGGTAGGTGGGCCAAAGGTCCGAACGTATTGTAGACTGAAAATTGACTAGGGCATGTGAGGGACGTTGGAGATCATCCCATTATGGTCCGTTTAATTTTTTGTGGCCATTTGGGTGGACAACGGACGAAATGGCGCGAACGGGGCCTTTTTGGGCTTAATTAGTGTGCTATAGCCCACAGTTTTGGGGGTGGTCCCGGGGCATGCCAGGGATATGGGGGATCATTCCAGTATGGTCTGTTTAATTTTTCCTAGTTATTTGGGTGGAGTAACAGGAGAAACGATGCGAACGAGGCATTTTTAGGCCAAATCGATATGCTATAGCCCACAGTTTTGGGGGTGGGCCCGACGTCCGGGCGTGCTGTGGGCCAAAAATTATCGGGGCGTGCCAGGGAAGTTGGGGATCATCCCAGTGTGGTCCGTTTAATTTTTTGTGGACATTTGGGTGGACAAACATGCCAAACTATGCGAATGGGGCATTTTTGTGCCAAATCGGTGTGCTATAACCCACGTTTTCGAGGGTGGGCCCAGGGTCCGAACGTGCTGTAGGCCGAAAAGTGACCAAGATGTGCTAGGGTGGTTGGGGATCATCCCAGTGTGGTCCGTATAATTTTTTGTCGTCATTTGGGTGGACAAACGGGTGAATTTGAGTGAACGGCCCATTATCGTGCCAAATTGGTGTGCTATAGCCCACAGTTTCGAGGATGGGCCTAGGTTCTTGGCGGGTTGTGGTCCAATAATTGATCAATGCATGCCAAGGAGGTTGAAGATGGTCCCAGTGTGGTCCGTTTAATTTTTTCGTTGCCATTTGGCTTGGTAAACGAGCAAAACGATGTGAACGGGGCATTTTTGAGCCAAATCGGTGTGCTATAACTTATGGTTTTAAGGGTGGGTCAGGGGTCCAGGCGTGATCTAGGCCAAAAATTGATCGGGTCATGCTAGGGAGATTGGAGATCATCTCAGTGTGATCCATTTAATTTTTTGAGGCCATTTGGGTGGGCAAACAAGCAAAACAGCGTAAACGAGGCATCTTTGGGTTAAATCGGTGTGCTATAGCCCACGATTTTTGGGGTGGGCCTGAGGTCCGGGTGTTCTATGAGACAAAATCGATCGGGGCGTGCCAGGGAGGTTGGTTATCATCCCAGTATGGTTTTCTTAACTTTTCGTGGCCATGTATGTGGACTAACGGGAAATACGGTGTGAACGGGGCATTTTCGAGCTAAATAGGTGTGCTATAGCCCACGATTTTGGGGGTGGTCCTGAGGTCCGAGCATGTTGTGGGCAAAAATTTATCGAGGCATGCCAGGGATGTCGGGGATCATCCCAGTATGGTTCGTTTAATTTTTCATGGCCATTTAGGCTGACAAATGGGTGAAACGGGGCGAACGGAGTGCTTTCGGGAAAAATTAGTGTGCTATAGCCTACAGTTTTGGGGGTGGGCTCGGGGTCCTGGCGTGGTGTGGTTCAAAAGTCGAATGGTGTGTGCCAGGGGGTTGAGGATCGTCCCAGTGTGGTCCGTTTAATTTTTCGTGGCTATTTGGGTGAACAAACGGGCAAAACGGCACAAACGAGGCATTTTTAGGCTAAATCAGTGTGCTATAGCCCACGGTTTTATGGGTGGACCCAGGATTTAGGCGTCCTGTGGGCTAAAAATTGACCAAGGCATGCCAGGGAGGTTGGGGATCATCCCAATGTGTTTCATTTATTTTTTCTTTGTTATTTGGCTGGACAAACAAGTGGAATGGCGCAAACGGGCCATTTTTATGTTAAATTCGTCTGCTATAGCCCATGGTTTTAGGGGTGGGCTTGCGGTTCGGGCATGCTGTAGGCCAAAAATTGATCAAGGCTTGTCAGGAAGGTTGGGTACAATCCCAGTGTGGTACGTTTAATTTATTGTTGCCATTTGGGTGGACAAACAGTTGAATCGGCGCAAACGGGGCATTTCAGGCCAAATCGATGTGCTATGTCCCACGATTTCAGGGGCGGGCTCGAGGTCCGAGCATGCTGTGGGATAAAAATTTATCAGGGAGTGCCTGAGAGGTCGGGGATAGTTTGTTTAATTTTTCGTGGCCATTGTGATGGACAAATGAGGGAAACTGCGCGAGCGGGGCATTTTGGGCAAAATCGGTGTGCTATTGCCCACGATTTGGGGGGTGGGCCTAAGGTTCGGTCGTGTTATGGGCCAAAAATCGACCGGGGTGTGTCAGGGTGGTTGAAGATCATCCCATCATGGTTCGTTTAATTTTTAGTGGCTATTTGGGTGGACAAACAGGCAAAATAGTGCAAACGGGGTATTTTCAAGCTAAATCGGTGTGCTACAGCCCACAATTTTGGGGGTACGCCCGGGGTCCGGGGTACTTTAGGCCGAAAATCGATCGGAGCATGCCAAGGAGGTTGGGAATCATCCCAGTGTGGTCCGTTTATTTTTTTATGGCCATTTTTGTGGACAAACAG
>NW_025893742.1:23973-38824 GCF_002878395.1 Capsicum annuum | reverse complement strand
ATAGGCTGAAAATTTATCGGGGCTTGTCACAGAGGTTTAGGATCTTTCCAGTGTGGTCCGTTTAATTTTTTGCGGCCATTTGGGTGGAGAAATGGGCGAAACAGCGCAAATAGGGCATTTTCAAACCAAATCGGTGTGCTATAGCCCACAGTTTTGGGGTAGGGCCTAGGGTTTGGGCATGTTGTATGTCGAAAAGTGAGCGGAGCAATCCAGGGAGCTTGGGGATCATCGCAATATGGTTCGCTTAATTTTGGTAGCTATTTGGGTGGACAAACGGGCGAAACGGGGAGAACAGGACATTTTCGGGCCAAATCGGTCTGCCATAGCCCACAGTGCCTGGGGTTTGAGCATGCTACTGGCTGAAAATCAACCGGGGTGAGCTAGGGAGGTTGGGGATCATCTAGTTTGGTTCTTTTAATTTCTTATGGTCATTTGGGTGGACAAATGGGCGAAACGGCGCAAACGGGGAATTTTAGGGCCAAATCGGTGTGCTATAACCAATAGTTTTGAGGGTCTGCTCCGGGTCCGAGTATGCTGTGGGCCAAAAATTGACAGAGGCATGCCAGAGAGGTTGGGGATCATTCCAGCGTGGTTCGTTTAATTTTTCGTGGTCATTTGGGAAGACAAACATGCAAAACTACGCAAACAGCCCATTTTAGTGCTAAATTGGTGTGCTATAGCCCACAGTTTCAGGGGTGGGCCTGGGGTCCGAGCGTGGTTTGGGCCAAAAATCGACTAGGACATGCCAGGTAGATTGGGCATCATTCCAAATCAGTCTGCTATTGCCCATAGTTTTGGGGGTGAGCATGGGGTTTATGTGTTTTATGGGCAAAAGATCGATCGAGGCATGAAAGGGAGCTTGGGGATCGTCCCTGTGTGGTCCGTTTAATAATTCGTGGACATCTGGGTTGGCAAACAGGTGAAACAGCACGAACGGGGCATTTTCATGCTAAATCAGTGTGTTATTGCCCACAGTTTGGGGTAGGCTCAGGGTTCGGGCATGCTGTGGGCCAAAAATAGATCGTGCCATGCTAAGGAGGTTGGGTATCGTGCTAGTGTGGTTCATTTAATTTTTTCATGGCCATTTGGGAGGATAAACGGGAGAAACGATGTGAACGACGCATTTCAGGGCCAAATCGGTGTGCTATAGCCCACAGTTTTGGGGGGTAGGCCCGGTGTTCGGGCGTGCTGTGGGCCAAAAATTGACTAGGACATATCAGGGAGGTTGGGGATCGTTCCAGCATGGTCCGTTTAATTTTCCATGGTCATTTGGGTGGACAAACGGGCCAAATGGTGCAAAAAGGTCATTTTCGAGAGAATCGATGTGCTATAGCCTACATTTTAAAGGGTGGACCCAGGCATCTGGCGTTCTGTGGGCCAAAAATCGATCGGGGCATGCCAGGGAGATTAGGGGTCGTCCTTGTGTGGTCCGTTTAATTATTCATGGACATTTGGGTGGACAAACGGGCAAAACGGCGCGAACGGGGCATTTTTATGCTAAATCAATGTACTATAGTCCATGGTTTTGGGGGTGGGCCTGGGGTCCGGGCTGATGTGGGCTAAAAATAGATCGTGCCATACTAACGAGGTCTGAGATCATGCTAGTATGGTCCACTTAATTTTTTTGTGGCCATTTAGGAGGTTAAACGGGTGAAACGACGCGAACGGAGCATTTTTAAGCTGAATCGGTGTGCTATAGCCCATGGTTTTAAGGGTGGGCCAGGGTTCTGACCGTGCTGTAGGCCGAAAATTAACCGGGGCATGCCAGGGAGGTTGAGGATCGTCCTAGTGTGGTACGTTTTGGCCATTTAAGTGGAAAAACGGGTGAAACGGTGCGAACATGATGTTTTCGGGCTAAATAGGTGTGCTATAGCACACAGTTTCGTGGTTGGACTCGAGGTCCGAGCTTGCTGTGCATCAAAAATCGACTGGGCATTTCAAGGAGGTTGGGGATCATTCCAGTATGGTTTGTTTAATTTTTCTTGGTTATTTTGGGTGGACAAACGGGAGAAACGGCGCGAACAAGGCATTTTCGAATGAAATCTGTGTGCTATAGCCCACACTTTCTGGGGTGGACCCGAGTTCATAGCGTGATGTGGGCCAAAAATTGATCGGGGCATGCCAGGGATCTTGGGGATCATCCCAGTGTAGTCTGTTTAATCTTTCGTGGATATTTGGGTGGATAAAAAGGCGTAATGGCCCGAATAGGAAATTATTGGTCAAAATCGGTGTGCTACAGTCCACTATTTTGGGGGAGGGCCCAGGGTTCGGGCGTGCTGTGGTCCAAAAATCGATCGGGGCATGTCAGGGAGATTGGGGATCATCGCTGAGTAGTTTGTTTAATTTCTTGTAGCCATTTGGGTGGACAAATGGGAAAAATGGTGCGAATAGGGCATTTTTGGTCCAAATCGGTGTGCTATAGCCCATGGTTATGGGGGTGGGCTCGGGGTTCGAGCATGCTGTGGGTCAAAAATTGATCGGGGTATTCCAGCGAGGCTGGGATCATCCCAGTGCGGTCCATTTAATATTTCATGGATATATGGATGGTCAAATGGGAGAAATGGCTCGAACGGGGCATTTTTGGTCCAAATCAGTGTGCTATAGTCCACAGTTTTTACGGTTGGTCAGAGGTTCAGGCGTGCTGCAGGCCGAAAATCGACTGAGGCATGCCAAGAAGGTTAAGGATCATCCCAGTATGGTTCATTTAAATTTTTATGGTTATTTCGGTGGACAAACGAGCGAAACGGTATGAACGGGGCATTTTTGTGCCAAATTAGTGTGCTATAGCCCACGATTTTGGGGGTGGGGCTGGGGTTCGGGCGTGCTGTGGGTCAAAAATCGACTAAGGCGTGCCAGGGAGGTTGGGGATCATCCTAGTATTGTCCGTTTAATTTTTCATCGCTATTTGGGTGGATAAACGGGCGAAACGGCTTTAATGGGGCCTTTTCGAGCCAAATCATTGTGATATAACCCACAGTTTTAGGAGTGGGCCCGGGGTCCTAGTGTGGTGTAGTCCAAAAATTGATCGGGGCATGCCAGGGAGGTTGAGGATCATCCCTGTGTGGTCCGTTTAATTTTTCATCGCCATTTAGGTGGACAAATGGGCGAAACAGCACAAAAGTGGCATTTTCCAGTCAAATTGGTGTGCTATAGCCCACAGTTTTGGGGGAGGGCCCGGGGTCTGCACATGCAGTGGGCTGAAAATCGAACGGAGCGTGCCAAGGAGGTTGGGGATCATCCAGTGTGATCCGTTTACCTTTTTGTGGCCATTTGTATGGACAAACGGGCGAAACGACATCAACGAGGCATTTTCGGGCTAAATCAGTGTGCTATAACCCACGATTTTAGGGGTGGGCCCAGGGTTCAGGAGTGTTGTGGGCTGAAAATTTATCGAGGTATGCCAGAGATATTGAGGATCGTCCCTGTGTGGTCTGTTTAATTTTTCATGGCCATTTGGGTGGACAACGAGCGAAACAACATGAATGAGGCATTTTTGGGCCAAATCGGTGTGCTATAACCCATGGACAAACGGGCGAAATGGCGTGAACGGGGCATTTTTGGGCCAAAAAGTTAGGTTATAGCCCACAATTTTTGAGGTAGGCTCAAGGTTTGGGCATGCTGTGAACTGAAAATTGACCGATGCATGCTAGGGAGGTTAGAGATAGTCACAGTATGGTTCGTTTAATTTTTTGGGGGCCATTTTGGTAAATAAACAGGCAAAACGACACAAATGGGTCATTATCGGGCCAAATCAGTGTGCTATAGCCCAGGGTTTCGGGGGTGGACTTGGGGTCCGGGTGTGCTATGGGCTGAAAATCGATCGGGGAATGCCAGGAAGGTTGGGGATCGTCCCAGTGTGGTCCGTTGATCTTTGGTGTATTTATACACCTAAGCACCATAATTTATCCATATTTTTGCTATGTTTAGAGAACAAAGTGCCTAGTTTCTTATGTTTTTACTCTACTTCTATGTAATTGAGCTAACCGATGTGATTAGCATGATTTCAGGCATTAATGAGGTAGATGAAGACATTATGGGACTATGGAATGCGGATGGCATATGACACAAGAGAGAGTAGCAACCTGGACCAAATGTGGCACCTAGAAACTACAATCTGGACAAAATGTGGCGCCTAGAAACTATGTCCAAGACCAATTTGTCATTTATAATTAGTTTAGGGACCTAGAAGGAAATTATGAGAGAAAAGATTATTAAAAGGCTTAATGCTGAATTTTTATGGATGATTCAATTATTCTGTATTTTTTTTGGAGAGAGAAGAGAAGGGCGGCTTAGCTTGAGAGAGAGAGAAAAATATTTCTTCTCTCTTACTTTCACCATTCGCACAACAAGATCGTCTTCTAGTTTTTGGTATCATGAATATATTTATGATGATTTTTGTTTTATTCATGAGTAACTAAGTTTATTAGTTAGGGTTATGAAAGCCTTGTAGCATACAATCTATTACTTTGGGTTTTGAATTCATCATGCATTGACTTGTTTATATCATACTCTCTTCGCTTATCTTGAATTCTCGTGGTTGCAAAAATAGAGGATATGCCTTAAAATGCAACTTGTTCGAAAGAAAGGTTGTTGTTCGAAAAAGAGAGTACTGACAAGAAAATAGGATTACGAACCCCTATTTCATAAGTTAATGCCTTAGCACGATTAACTACTTGGAAATTTCGTATTATTATTGGTAAACGCTTTTGATTCGAGAGAACTAAAGTGAATTAGTCCTTGATGGTTGGGAAACACTAGGATTATGTTATTAAATATAATACATTTCTCTGTAAACACGATGCATGTATGAATTCGTAATGCCCATAGTTAGAAAGTATTGAAAACTACAAGGTGGACATAACCCTAGCTTTCTATTTCTCTGAATTTGAATACTACTACACAAATCTCTTCTTGTTAAACTGAAACCTTTAATTTGTGAACTAAATCAAATCCCCCCTATTTATTTTACGGAAATGAAAGATTAAAAGTCAACTAATCTGCATACAACTTAATTAGCACCATATTCCCTGTGGGATTCGACCCCAACCTAGTTGGGTTATATATTTGACAACGACCGCTTACTTTCTTGTCAGAGAGGTGTAATTTGGACGTATCATCCGTTTAATTTTTTGTGGTTATTTGGGTGGATAAACAGGCGAAACAGTACAAACGGGGCATTTTTGTGAAAAATTGGTGTGCAATAGCCCACGGTTTTGGGTGTGGGCCTAGGGTCCGAGAGTGTTGTGGGCAAACAAATCGACCAGGACATGCCAGGAAGATTGGGGATCATCCCAGTATGGTCTATTTAATTTTTATATGGCAATTTGGGTGGACAAACGGGAGAAACAACGCAAACGGGGCATTTTCAGGCCAAATTGGTGTGTTATAGCCCACGGTTTTGGGGGTAGGCCTGTGGTCCGAACATAATGTGGGCCAAAAATTAACTAAGGCATACCAGGGAGGTTGGGGATCATCCCAATGTGGTCCGTTTAATTTTTCGAGGCTATGGGTGGATAAACGGGAGAAAAAACGTGAACGGGGCAATTTCGGGGCAAATCGGTGTGCATTAGCCCACAATTTTGTGGATGGGCTCAATGTTCGGGCGTGTTATAGGCCGAAAATCGATTGGGGCATTCCAGGGAGCTTGGGATCATCCTAGTCTGGATCATTTAATTTTTTGTGGAAATTTGGGTGGACAAACGGGCAAACTGGTGCAAATGGGTATTTTTAGGCAAAATCAGTGTCTTATAGCCCATGGTTTTGGGGGTATGCCCGGGGTCTAGGTGTGCTATGGGCCAAAAATTGACTGGGGCATGCAAGGGAGGTTAGGATCATCGAGAATGGTCCGTTTAATTTTTTGTGGCTATTTGGATAAACAAACGGGCAAACCAGCGGGAACGGGGCATTTTTGTACCAAATCGGTGTGCTATGCCCCACGGTTTCGGGGGTGGCCTCGGGGTCCGGGCGTACTGTGGGTCGAAAATCACCAGGGCATGTCAGGGAGCTTGGGGATCATCCCAGAGTGGTTCGTTTAATTTTTTGTATCCATTTGTGTGGACAAACGGGAAAAATGGGGCAAACGGGGCATTTTCGGGCCAAATCAGTATTCTATAGCCCACAGTTTTGGGGTTGGCCCAGGGTTTGGGCATTCTGTTGTTCAAAAATTAACCGGGGCATGCCAGAGAGGTTGGGGTATCCAGTGTGGCCCATTTAATTTTTTGTTGCAATTTGGGTGGACCAACATGCGAAACGGTGCAACCGGGATATTTTTGAGCTAAATCGGTGTGCTATAGCCTATGATTTTGGGGGTGGGCCCAGGGTTCGGTCGTGCTGTAGGCTAAAAATTGGCTGGGCCATGCCAGGGAGGTTGGGAATCATCCCAGCGTGGTCCATTTAATTTTTGTTGGCCATTTCGCTGGACTAACGGGTGAAACGGAGCGAACGTGGCATTTTTGTGCCAAATCATTGCGCTACAGCCCACGGTTTTGGGTTTGGGCCTGGGGTTCGGGCGTGCTGTGGGCCGAATATCGATCGGGGTATACCAGGGAGGTTAAGGATTATCCCAATATGGTCCATTTAATTTTTTAGTGGCCATTTGGGTGCACAAACAGGTGAAATGGCGCGAACGGGGCATATTTAGGTAAATCGATGTGCTATAGCCCACGGCTTTAGGGGTGGGCCCAAGTTCTGGGCGTGTTATGGACCAAAAATTTACCAGGGCATTCTAGGGAGGTCGAGGATCGTCCCAATGTGGTCCGTTTAATTTTTTGTGGCCATTTGGGTGGACAAACGAACGAATGGGCATTTTTAAGCCAAACCATTGTGCTATAGCCCACGATTTTGAGGGTGGGCCTGGGATACGGGCGTGCTGTAGGTAAAAAATTAATCGGGGCATTCCACGGAGGTTTGAGATCATCCCAGTGTGGTCCATTAAATTTTTCGTCGCCATTTGGGAGGACAAATA
Source organism: Capsicum annuum (assembly GCF_002878395.1). Lineage (NCBI taxonomy): Eukaryota > Viridiplantae > Streptophyta > Magnoliopsida > Solanales > Solanaceae > Capsicum > Capsicum annuum. The sequence goes on along the minus strand of NW_025893742.1, from coordinate 31,860 downwards.
GGCAAAACGGTGCAAATGGGGAATTTTTGAGACAAATCGGTGTGCTATAGCCAATGGTTTCGAGGGTGGTCCCAAGGTTTGGGCGTGGTGTGGGCTGAAAATTGATCGGGACTTGCCAGGGAGGTTGGGGATCATCTCAGTGTGGTTAATTTAATTTATCGTGTCTATTTGGAAGGATAAACAGGCAAAACGGCATGAACAAGGCATTTTCAGGCCAAATCAGTGTGTTATAGCCCACGGTTTTGAGGTAGGGCCTGGGGTTCGAGCATGCTGCAGGCTAAAAATTGATTGGGGCATGCCAAGGAGATTAGGGATCGGCCCTATTTTGTCTGCTAAATTTTTTGTGGCCATTTGGGTGGATAAACGAGCGAAACAGCATGAACGGGGCATATTCGGGAAAAATCTATCTGCTATAGCCCACAGTTTTGGGGTTAGGCCCGAGGTCCAAGCGTGCTGTGGGCAAAAAATTGATGGAGGCATGCTAGGGAGGTTGGTGATCATCCCAGTGTGGTCTTTTTAATTTTTCATGGTCATTTGGATGGAGAAACGGGCGATACGGCGTGAATAGGTCATTTTCGGGTCAAATTGGTGTGCTATAGCCCACAGTTTTTGGGGTGGGCCAATGATTCGGGCATGTTGTGGTCAAAAAATTGACTAGGGCGTGCCAGGAAGATTGGGGATCTTTCCAGCATGGTCTGTTTAATTTTTCATGATCATTTGGTTGGATAAACATGTGAAACGGTGCGAATGGGGCATTTTTCAGCCAAATCGGTGTGTCGTAGCCCACGGTTTTGGCGGTGGGCCTAGGGTTTGATTGTGCTGTGGTCGAAAAATTGATGGGGCATGCCAGGGAGGTTGGGGATCGTCCCAGTGTGGTCCGTTTAATTTTTCTTGGCCATTTGGCTGGACAAACGAGTGAAACGGCACGAAAGGGGCATTTTCGTACCAAATCATTGTGCCATATCCAACGGTTTTGGGATTGGGCCCAGAGTTCGAGCGTGATATGGGCCGAAAATCGATCGGGACATACCAGGGAGATTGAGGATCATCCCAGTGCGGTCCATTTAATTTTTTGTGGCAATTTGGGTGGACAAACAGGCGAAATAACGTGAACAAGGAATTTTCAGGAAAATCGATGTGCTATAACCCACGTTTTTGGGAGTGGGACCAAGGTCTGAGCGTGTTGTGGGCCAAAAATCGACCAGGGCATGCCAGGGAGATCGGGAATCGTCCTAGTGTGGTTCTTTTAATTTTTCGTGGCCATTTGGGTGGACAAATGGGCGAAAAGGGCATTTTCGAGTGAAATCATTGTGCTATAGCCCACGGTTTTTAGGGTGGGCCTAGGGTACGGGCGTGTTGTGGGTCAAAAATCGATTGTGGCATGCCAGGGAGGTCGGGGATCATCCCGGTGTGGTCCATTAAATTTTTTGTGGCCATTTGGGAGGACAAATGTGAAAAATAGCACAAATGGGGAATTTTTGGGCTTAATCGGTGTGCTATAGCCCTCGGTTTTAAGGGTGGGCCCCAGGTTCGGGTGTACTGTGTGCTGAAAATCAACCGAGACTTGCAAGGAAGGTTGGGGATCATCCCCGTATGGTCCATTTAATTTTTCATGTCTATTTGGTTGGACAAACAGGTAAAACGGCGCGAGCCAAATCAGTGTTTTATAACCCACAGTTTTAGGGTAGGGCCTGCGGTTCGGGAATGCTGTAGGCCAAAAATTGATCGGGGCATGCCAGGGAGATTGGGGATCATCCCAATTTGGTTCACTTAATTTTTTGTGGCCATTTCGGTGGACAAACAGGCAAACCAGCATGAACAGGGAATTTTCAGGACAAATCGGTCTGCTATAGCCCACAGTGTTGAGGGTCGACCCAAGGTCCGGGCGTGCTGTGGTTCAAAAATCGACCAGGGAATGCCAGGGAGGTTGGTCATCGACCTAGTATGGTCCGTTTAATTTTTCGTGTTCATTTGGGTGGACAAACGGATGAAATAGCACGAACGGGGTGTTTTTAGGTCAAATCGATGTGCTATAGCCCGCAGTTTTGGGGGTGGGCTAGGGATTTGGGCGTGTTGTGGTCCAAAAATCAACTAGGGCATGCCAGGGAGGTTGAGATCATTCCAGCATTGTCTGTTTAATTTTTCATGCTCATTTGGGTGGACAAACGGGCAAAACGGTGCGAACGGGGCATTTTCGGGTCAAATTAGTGTACTATAGCCTACAATTTTGGGGGTGGGCCAGAGGTCCGAATGTGCTGTCGGCCAAAAATTGACTAAGGCATGCCAGGAAGGTTGGGGATCATTCCAGCATGGTCCGTTTAATTTTTCATGATCATTTGGGTGGACAAATGGGCGAAACGGCACAAACGGGGCATTTTGGAGCTAAATCGGTGTGCTATAGCCCACGATTTGGGGGTAGGACTGGGGTCCGGGTGTGATGTGGTTTGAAAATTGACCGAGGCATACCAGGGAGCTTATGGATCATCCCAGTGTAGTTCGTTTAATTTTTTAGTGGCCATTTGGGTAGACAAATGGGCAAAACGGCATGAATGGGGTATTTTCGGGCTAAATCGGTGTTCTATATCCCATGGTTTTTGGGGTGGGCCAGGGGTCCAGGCGTGCTGTGAGCTAAAAATTGATCGAGGCATTTCAGGGGGTAGGGGATCATCCCAGTTTAGTCAATTTTAATTTTTGCGGCTATTTGGGAGGACGAACAGATGAAAAGACACGAACGGGAAATTTTCATGCCAAATCGGTATGCTATAGCCTTCGATTTTGGGGGTGGGCCCTGGGTCTGGGTGTACTAGGGGCTGAAAATTGATTGGGGCATGCCAGGGAGGTTGAGGATTATCCCAGTATTGTCCGTTTAATTTTTTGTGGCCATTTGGGTGGATAAATGGGTAAAATGGTGCAAATGGGGCATTTTCAGGCCAAATCGGTGTTCTATAGTCCATGGTTTTGGGGGTGGGCCGAAAATCGAACTGAGTGTGCCAAGGAGTTTGGGAATCATCCTAGTGTGGTCCATTTAATTTTAAGGGGCTATTTGGGTGGACAAACAGACAAAACGGTGTGAACGGGGCATTTTTTAGCCTAATCAGTGTGCTATATCCCATGGTTTTGGGCTTGGGCATGTGGTTCGGACATGCTGAGGGCCAAAACATGACTAGGGCATTCCATGGAGGTCAGGGATCATTCCAGCGTGGTCTATTTAATTTCTCGTGGTTATTTGGGTGGACAAACGGGAGAAAAGGCACGAACGGGGCATTTTCGGGTTGAATCAGTGTGCTAGCCTATAATTTCGAGGGTGGGCCGGGGGTCTGGGCATGCTGTTAGCCAAAAATTAACTAGTGCATGCCAGGGAGATTAGGGATCGTTCCAGTGTGGTCCGTTTAATTTTTCATGGTCATTTGGTTGGACAAACGGGCGAAATGGCACAAACAGAGAATTTTCGGGCCAAATCGATGTGCTATAGCCCACAGTTGGGGGGTGGGCCACGGGTTCGGGTGTGCTGTGATCCAAAAATCGATCAAGGAATGTCAGGGAGATTGGGGATCATCCCATTGTGGTCCGTTTAATATTTTCATGGTAATTTGGGTGAACAAACGATCGAAATGGCATAAACCGAGCATTTTCGGGCCAAATCGGTGTGCTATAGCCCATAGTTTTTGGGGTGGACCAGGGTCCAGGTGTGCTGTGGGCTGAAAATCAACCGGGTCATTCCATGGAGGTTAGGGATCATCCCAGTGTAGTCCGTTTAATTTTTTGCGGCCATTTGGATGGACAAACGAGCAAAACAGCGCGAACGGGGCATTTCTTGCCAAATCGGTGTGCTATAACCCTCGGGTTTGAGGGTAGGCCCAGGGTCAAGGCGTACTAGGGGATTAAAATTGATCGGGGCATGTCAGGGAGGTTGGAGATCATTCAAGTTTAGTCGGTTTAATTTTTTCATAGTTATTTGGGTGGACAAACGGGCAAAACGACGTGAACAAGGTATTTTCAGGGTGGGCCAGGGGTCCGAGAGTGTTGTGGGCCAAAAATTAATCAGATCATGCTAGGGAGGTTGGGGATAGTCCCCGTGTCATCCATTTAATTTTTTCTGGCCATTTGGGTTGACAAACGAGAGAAATGATGTGAACGGGGCATTTTTCGGGCCAAATCGGTGCGCTATAGCCCATGATTTCGGTGGTGGACCGGTGGTTCGAACGTGCTGTGGGCAAAAATTTGACTAGGCCTTGCTTGGGAGATTGGGGATCGTCCCAGTCTGGTCCGTTTAATTTTTTGGGGCCATTTGGGTGGACAAACGGGAGAAACAACGTAAACGGGGTAATTTCGGGGCAAATCAATGTGCATTAGCCCAGGATTTTGCGGGTGGGCCTCATGTTCGGGCGTATTGTGGGCCAAAAATTGACCGAAACTTGCCAGGGAGGTTAGGGATCATCCCAGTGTGATCCATTTAACTTTTTGTGGCCATTTGGCTGGACAAAAGGGTGAAATGGCGCGAATGGAGCATTTTTTAGCCAAATTGGTGCACTATAACCCATGGTTTTGGGGGTCGTCCCGGGGTTCGGGCATTTTGTGGGTCAAAAATCATCCAAGCCATGCCAAGAAGGTTGGGGATCATCCTAGTGTGGTTCATTTTTTTTGTGGCAATTTGGGAGGACAAACGTGCAAAACGGTGCGAATGGGGTATTTTTAGGTCAAATCGGTGTGCTATAGCCCTTAGTTTTAGGGGTGGGCCTAGGGTTCGGCGTGTTGTGAGCCAAAACTTGACCGGGGCATGCCAGGGAGGTTGGAGATCATCCCAGTGTGGTCCATTTAATTTTTCTTGGCCATTTGGCTGGACAAACGGGTGAGACAGCATGAACGGGGTATTTTCATGCCAAACCGTTGCGCTAAAGCTCATGGCTTTAAGGTTGGGCCCAGGGTCCGGGCATGGTTTGGGACAAAAATTGATCGGAACATACCAGAGAGGTTGACGATCGTCCCAGTGAGGTCCATTTAATTATTTCATGGCCATTTTATTAGACAAACGAGCGAAATGGCCTGAACGGGGCATTTTTGTGCAAATCATTGTGCTATAGCCCATGATTTTGGGGGTTGGCTCGAGGTACGGGCATGCTGTCGATCGAAAATTGATTCGAGCATGCCAAGGAGGTTGGGCGTCATCCCAGTATGGTCCGTTAAATTTTTTGTGGCCATTTGGGAGGACAAATGGGCAAAACGGTGCAAATGAGGAATTTTTGGGAAAAATCGGTGTGCTATAGCCAACGATTTTGAGGGTGGGCCTAAGGTTTAGGCATGGTGTGGACTGAAAATCGATCAGGGCATGCCAAGGAGGTTGGGGATCATCCCAGTATGGTCCGCTTAATTTATCGTGTCCATTTGGATGGACAAACAGGCAAAACAGCGTGAACAAGGCATTTTTGGTCCAAATCAGTGTGTTATAGCCCATGGTTTTGGGGTAAGGCCTGGGGTTCGGGTATGCTGCAGGCTGAAAATTGACCAGGGCATGCCAGGGAGATTGGGGATCATCCCTATTTGGTCTGCTAAATTTTTCGTGGCCATTATTGTGGACAAACGGGCGAAACAGCGTGAACGGGACATATTCGGGCAAAATCTATCAGCTATAGCCCACAGTTTTGGGGTTAGGCCCGAGGTTCAGGCGTTCTTTGGGCCAAAAATTGATCGGAGTATGCCAGGGAGGTTGGTGATTATCCTTGTGTGGTCGGTTTAATTTCTCATGGTTATTTGGATGGAGAAACGTGCGAAACGGCACGAGCAAGTCATTTACGGGTCAAATCAGTGTGCTATAGCCCACAATTTTTGGGGTGGGCCAGGGATTCGGGCGTGCTGTAGTCAAAAAATTGAGTCGGGTACGCCAGGGAGGTTGGTGATTGTTATAGCATGGTCCGTTTAATATTTTATGATCATTTGGTTGGATAAATGGGCGAAACTGTGCGAACGGGGTATTTTTGGGTCAAATCGGTGAACAATAGCCCATAATTTCGGGGGTGGGCCAGGTGTCCGAGCGTGCTGTTGGCCAAAAATCATCTAAGGCTTGCCAAGGACGTTTGAGATCATTCCAGCATGGTCCATTTCATTTTTCATGCTCATTTGGGTGAACAAACGGGCAAAATGGCTCAAACGGGGCATTTTCGGGCCAAATTGGTGTGCTATAGCCCACGTTTTGAGGGGTGGGCCAAGGGTCCGGGTGTGTTTTGGTCTTAAATTTGACCTGGGCATGCCAGGAAGGTTGGGGATCACCTAGTTTGTTCGTTTAATTTTTTCGTGGCTATTTGGGTGGACAAACGGGCAAAACGGTGCGAACGGGGCATTTTCGGGCTAAATCGGTGTGCTATAGCCCTTGGTTTTTGGGGTGGGCGAGGGTCCAAGCCTGCTGTGAGCTGAAAATCGATTGGGGAATGCCATGGAGGTTGGGGATCATCCCAATGTAGTTTGTTTAATTTTTCATGGCTATTTGCGTGGGCAAACGGGCAAAACGGCGCGAACGGGACATTTTTGTGCCAAATCAATGAGCTATAGCCCTCGGTTTTGAGGGTAGGCCTGGGTTCTGGGGCCCAGTGTGGTCCGTTTAATTTTTCATGGCCATTTGGGTGGAAAAACGGGCAAAATGGTGCGAACGGGGCATTTTTAGGCCAAATCGATGTGCTATAGCCAATGGTTCTGGGGGTGGGCCAGGGTTTCGAGCGTGCTATGGGCCAAAAATCTACCGGAATATGTCAGGGAGGTTGGGGATCATCTCATTATGGTTCGCTTAATTTTTTATGGCTATTTGGGTGGACAAACTGGCGAAACAGCACAAACAGGACATTTTCAGGCCAAATCGGTGAGATATAGCCCATGATTTTGGAGGTGGGCCCGGGGTTTGGGCGTACTATGGACCAAGAATTTACCAGGGCATGCCAGGGAGGTTGGATCATCCAAAAATGGTCCGTTTAATTTTTTGTGGCTATTTGGGGGGACAAACGAGAAAAACGGTGCAAACAAGGCATTTTCGTGCCAAATCGGTATGCTATAGCCCACGGATTCGGGGGTGGGCTCGGGGTCCGAGCGTGTTGTGGGTCAAAAATTAGCGGGACGTGTCAGGTAGGTTGGGGATCATCCCAGTGTGGTCCGTTTAATTTTTTGTGGCTATTTGGGTGGACAAACGGGTGAAATATCACGAATGGGGCATTTTCGAACCAAATCGGTGAGATATAGCCCATGGTTTCGGGGGTAGGCCTATGGTCCGGACGTGGTGTGGGCCAAAAATTGACTAAGGCATGCCAGGGAGGTTGGGGATCATCCCAATATAGTCCATTTAATCTTTCGGGTCCATTTGGGTGGACAAACGGGAGAAACAATGTGAACAGGGCAATTTTTGGGTAAATAGTTGTGCATTAGCCCACGGTTTTACAGGTGGGCCTGATGTTCGGGCGTGTTATGGGCCGAAAATCATTCGGGGCATGCCAGGGAGCTTGGGGATCATCCTAGTGTGGTCCGTTTAATTATTCATGGAAATTTGAGTGGACAAACGGGCAAAACGGTGGAAATAGGGCATTTTTGGGCCAAATCGGTGTGTTATAGCCCACGATTTTGGAGGTGGGCCCGGAGTTTGGGCGTACTATGGGCCAAAAATTGACAAAGGCATGCCAGGGAGGTTGGATCATCCAAAAATAGTCTGTTTAATTTTTGTGGCTATTTGGGTGGACAAACAAGAAAAACGACGCAAACAGGGCATTTTCGTGCCAAATCGGTATGCTATAGCCCACGAATTTGGGGGTGGGCTCGGGGTCCGAGCGTGTTGTGGGTCAAAAATTAGCGAGACGTGCCAGGTAGGTTGGGGATCATCCCAGTGTGGTCCGTTTAATTTTTTGTGGCTATTTA